>NW_015116284.1:23685-33517 GCF_001443285.1 Poecilia latipinna
CATTTGTTCACTATTGATTTTTGCTCAATTAAATTTCTTAGATCTAAAACCAAGGCTGCTACAGCAACAAGGCCAGAGGCCACACAGAACAATCCCAAACTGAATACAACCCAAAGCAAACAAATGAAACAAGACAAACAAAAGAAAATCACAAAACTGGGGAAACGAAGCAGCAGGGTCTCCACCAAGCTGCAGCAGCTTTTAATTTGAAAAGAAAAGACATTTTAAAATGGTGGTTTAGGCAAATGGTAGCATGCAGAGGGAGAAGCAGTTTTCACCTACAAGCTGGATGACTCTACCACAACCAGAGAGCTCCTTCTGACAGAACAGCAGCAGTGATTTCTATGTACAAACAGTTGTCAGGGTTTTAGTACTATTGAACTATATGGATGAAATAAACAGTACATATCCCTTCTATGTTGCTATGATCAACTGGGGAGGTGAAATTACTACCAAACAAGCAGGAGACTCCAAGCAGTTTCTAAATCCACAAACAATTTGAATTAAACTGCCATCTCAGATCTTATGCAGGAGAAACAATACTTACTGAAGTTAGTCAAGCTATGACCAATGCAAATCAAACAAGCTATACTCGTACTGAAGCGTGATCATGTCTGGGCATAAAGAGGCAGGTGAAAGAGCCTCCTTTTATACTCCACACCCCTGTCGGGAGTTAATTGGATGGAAGGTGTCCTCAATCCTGGAGGTCAGGCTACATCCTGCTACACTTACATATAATTTATGTCACCACTGCTTTGGAGGTTAGGATATGTGCACATTGCTCTTAGTGCTCTTGTGGCCACTAGGGGGACCACAAGAGCAGTTTAGTTTTTTGTTTTACCCATACAAACAATGTTTTGTACATGACAAAATATATATTATTGTAAAAAACATCTCAAGTTTATAATGAAAATTATTACTATCACTCATATAAAAATTAATACGGTACTATAAAAAAAAAAAAAAAAAATCAGCTCCATGTCCAGGACTAGCAGCTTAGTTTGCTTATGCCTTGGGCTCAGACGTTCCAGAGATTTATGGATTCAGTCCTGCGGGGTTATGCTGTTTTTGTCTATTTTATTAATTTCTTATTATTTTAAATTTGTGACAGTTTTGTCTGTAAGTATCCAAATAAACAAGACTTTAGTCTACAGACTAAATCTGTCTGCGGACTAAAGTCAAGCTGCTGTTTAGCTTGACTGCCTTTGTATTTACATTTGAATAGTATTACTTTGATGCCTATCCTCAGTCCCTTTACCCTTAAAATAAAGTGAAAAACCAGTTAAACATGTCATGGCTGATGTTTACCTGCAGCGGAGCTTGATTAAGGAAGCCTGTGACTTTACGCTGATGCTCCTGTAATCTGGATGAGTGGCATTATAATTTCCCTGATGCTGCCATTCAAAGCACAAACATAAAATGTTGGTTTTAGAACCAGAAGACCTGCCAGAGTGACTTTCTAGTGCTTATTCAAATATTTCATTAAAATGTAAATTTCTACAAGCTGGTACATCAAGCTGTGCACAAGGCATTACTTAAGAAGTTATGAAGTTATTGAGAAATTTCTCCGATGCCATTTAACTGGCAGGTGTGTGTGTGGGTGTTAATGTCCTCACCTTGTTTCACTGCGATATAACGAAACTAAAGCAACTGAACTGAGGAGTGTATTGACAGCTGAGATTGGTGGTAGTTTGTGGGAAAAACGGTCTATATGAAGGCAGCAGCAGCTAATCAATTCTGTTATCTCTTAAAGTGCAAATGAAGTGGCTGAAATTAAGGCAGTACTAAAAAACGCAGGAGGAAGATGGGGTTTCTGCCTGCTCCACCCCGACATTTGTCAGGGGTGGAGAAAAATCACACTAAAGGGTTCACTGCACTCAGACGTATGAAAGCAACAAAATACGACAACAATGTGAGTATGTGACTGAAATTTAATGTAAGTCATGTTGATATACTCTTTTGAGATTTACGTCAAGATATAGTGGAGCGGCGGTTGGATGGGATCACCTGTTTTTACATTAAAGTTTGATATTTTTTTTCTTAGATTACATTTGTGTTGTATTGAGATTTCTTGGGTGGGGAACAGATTCAAAATTAGATTTTTTAACTCAAATTTGATTTACAGCCGTAAAAACTATTGAGTGAATTTTAGCAAGGTGAACTTTCCAAAAGTTTGTACATGAAATTCAGCACAAAAGGGGAGAAATATTTACACAAAATATTTGACTTTTTTCAGAAGATATTTCTTTATTTTAAAGCTTTTCAATGCCTTCTGTTATAGAATTTATTACACTCTCTAGATCATATTAAGCACTTACAATTGATCATTGTTACAATTTGCTTTTATTCAGGCATTTTTGACAACTCAGTGCTAGAAAACAGATTTTGTAAGACAAACATTTACAGTCACAGTGAAAAACGCTTATGGAACACTTTGCTTGTCAGGTTGCTCCTCCTGGTCATACTTGCATGAAAACAAACAGTGAGCCAACAGTCGACTTTTGTTGATAACTGTGTAGCTTATTGGTGCAGTTTTTTCCCCTCCTTCATCAGATGCTGAAACTTTATCGCTGAGTGCCTGAGGAGCTGTGTCGCTCGGGGTTCTTCGCTCTCCCCTCTTATTCCTTTATTTAGGCTTTCATTTTTAACTTGCGGGGGTGAGGGGAAGAAGAAGACAAAATGGTTGCAGGTGGTGATGAAAATAAGAGCCATCCATCATTATTTATTAGGCATGAAAAAGATACACAATAATGTAATTTCATCTCTCAGCAGACAATTATTTCCACATATTGATAACGCAATGCGAAAAGTGCCATGAATCCTAATATGATGTTTGCTTTTTATTGGTGTATGATACAAGCAGAACAAATAATGTAATTGTATCAGCTCCAAAATGTGATTATTTGCACAAGCTAACATTATAATACCAATCTGCCTCTGACAATGTTATCATATTATTTTTGCTTTGCTTAACTAGTTACAATTTGCATTAAGTTATTATGTCTGGTTGGCAATAAAGGTGCCTCTCTCTGCCTCTGGTAGGTGCTTTTCTTAGCTCCTCATTACAGCTCATCAAACACTTTTGAGGCTTCCAAAAGCCAGCATGATTTCCGATTATAAGAGGGAAAACTTTCGCGTATTCATTTTTTTGCTTTCTGCATCTTTACCATATTTACTTTTTGTGTGCACAGCTTCAAGAGTGGTCGACTTATCTGCTGTTCATCCAGGCCAAACTGAGATTAAAGAAACTTAACACTATAGACATGGTTACTATGCAAATTACAGTGCTGGAAACAAAAACACATTTTCCATTAAAAAATAAAATGTAGGGTATTTGCATACAGGTGCACTGATTTGGTTTATTCACAGTACCAAAATGATTAACATTAATGAAGGAGCAAGCGGTTTGATGCCAACTGTCAGGCCACCTCTGTAACCTCCTCCATGTATGTGTGTACTGATGGTGGTGGTGTGTTCATGCTGCAGTGAACTAATGACCAAGTCGGCCCCATGTAAAATTAGATGCTGCATCTACACACGTGTCTCTGACATTATGAAAATGTTTTATTGATGACTCATGACTCAGCTGTCCCACGGTCAGGTGAGTTTGATCCACACGGAGGATGCAAAGTGTAATAATAATATTGCCTGGTTAATTATTAATCCATCTCTGTGAAGAATATGTGCACATCATAGTGTCTCATTTGAATATGGGCAGCAAACACACCTAAAAACCATCAGATGGCCATGGCAATGACAGCTATAAATGGGATGACTTTTAAGAATTATTATTTGCAAGCTGAAGGAATAGGGTACGTTTCCTCCTGGTGGGATTTGGGAAGCATCTCCGCAGAGAAGTGAGCAGAGGCGTTGATCGACACCGGAGGCTAGATGAGTGTTTGCAAGTCATTAGCGGTTTGTAAATGATGTTTGGTCCCATGAGACATATCGTTTGAAATGCTTTTCTAACACCCGGCAATAATAAAATAAGAGGGTCCCCATGTTGTGATCATGCTTTTCATAAATTTGCTGTGGAAAAACAGAGGGAGACGGTTTGGGATAAATTGAAACAAATGTTGCTCCCAGATGACAGGCTGTTGGGAACAATGGTCTGGAGAGCAAAAAGCTGCTCGCTGACGATACCATTGGTTTTACCCATTTTTTATATAATGTGCAAAATCTTAATGTATTGGTGATTTATGAAAAAAAACAATGCAGTGCTTTGCTACTAATTGTCAACACTACGACAGCTAGATGAGAGAAAAAAGTTTTAAATAAGAAACAAATAGCAAGGGAAAGAGAAGTAGTTTAGTTCTTATAATATTCTATATTAATCATTATTGAATCATTGTTTCTCTATAATATATTGTATTTGTGTATAAACATGTGCATTACTGAGTGGCTGTGTGCTTTGTAAAATGCTCATCATTCTGTCATGATGGGTTCAATTCTTTTAACCCACTTACGCAGAACACAACTCTGGAGACAAGTGTAAGTTAAAGGTTTTATTACAAAGTACAACAGAGTGTACAGCGGTCTGCATCAGGAACTCGTTATGGGGGCGGGGGTGGATCTCTGAATACAAAGAGGACTGGTAAGGTGAGTTCAGGTGCTGTGGGAATTTGCAGTCTTGCAGTAACAGTCTTACTTGCAGGTGGGTGAACTGGACCAAGGGGAAAGGCTACTGTTCCAGGGCTGGTGGTGAGGAGAGAGCGGAGGCTGTGTTGGAGGACGGACAGGTGAGTGGAGGAGCTAGTTCTTCCTGGATCCAGGAGGGAGCTGCCAACCGGGAGGTTTGATGCAGGTTTGCTACAGCAAAGAGGTTCTGGAAACTCAGGCCACCAATGGGTAGAATCCACGGGGTCTCGAGGGAACAGATCAGGCTGCCAGTAATCCTGGCAGTTCAGGTAGCCCAAGGCTTCATGGAGGTATAACCTGAGAAGAGGCAACACAGAGAGGATTACACAAGGATCAGGTTGGTCGGAGGTGAGCTCACTAATAACTACCATTACTAGCTAACACTCTGGCACTGGAGTGTCGGCTGCTCCCTCCTGATATACTCCTCCAAATGAAGGTAAGTGGCGGCAGGTGAGCAGGTAGGGGTTGCAGGTCACGCCCTCCAGGAAAACCCCAGGATGCCCTCTGGTGGAGAAACTGAAAAATATCACCAACCAGCCTCCCCCAGATCCCAACAAATTCATCAAATTACAATCTTCTATTCCTATTCTATTCTGTGTTCACCACTAAGAGTAATAAAATATTCTGAACCATGTATCAGTCCAATTCAAAAATACTTTAAAAATGTCCTTGTACATGATGCTGTGATAGCTGTTTCAATAAGGTTTCCAGCAAAAAAACGTGAAAATCTGTTTTGTATTTAGCGGGCTACAATTAACTAAATGCATGGATACTTTACTGCACCTGCCAAACACACAGCACCAAGTGGAGCGGTCGACCGCTCCAAGATATCACGTTGGCGACAGTAGGAAAGAGCGGTCCATGTCTATGTCTATGTTGACAACCATAACATGGGCAAACACTGCTGTTGAATTTCAGTTACAAAATAAAAAAATGTGACCCTCACACTAACTTTGACCATCAATAGAGCAGGTGTTTAAATTAGATAATAAACCACCACAGTGTTAAATGACCTAATAGCAGATCATTTACCACTGCTATCACTTTTTAATAGTCACAAAATAAACAAGCTTGCAAACATAATACTGTAATGGGTTGAATGTTGTGTGAGATGTTTGAGGGTTTTTGTTGGTGTTGAAACCAGATACATAGTGTTTACGTTGGCAACGAGTCTGTCTGCAGCAAGAGCCAGAAAAAAGAATACTGGTGGTTTTTAATTCTTCTTTCATTTTTCTGCATTATTTTTCTCCTTGTTGTATTGCACTGTACTAAATTAATAATACCTACATCTGCAATAATACCTAGGTTTCATTTTGGAGAGGGAATTGTTCTACCACGGTAGTGCAGCTCTTGACGGCATAGGAAAAGATTAGTCTTTTTGTCCTCCAGCATTGTGCACATATGCAAAATTTCCGGATGTGAACAACATGTTAATTTTGATTAATCACATAGATTTTCATGCGTTATCATTATAGGCACCAATCTAAGATGGCCTACTGTCACGCCAACAAGTTCAATGACAACAAGGGGGAGCCAGTGAGTCAGAACCCAGGGAGACAGAGACCAGTAAGGATTTAAATAAAACAATTTTATTCCCAGCAGGAGCACCAAAGGGCCCATGGGATGGGGTTAGGGTTAGGTGGGCCCATGTAGGGCCCACATAGGTATGGCCCTACATGGGCAAACCTATGTGGGGCCACCGTGGAACCCGCAGACAAACCCATGTGTGGCCCATATGTCTGCCCTCCTTTCCCCCATGTGGGGCCCAAATAGGCATGCTGGCAGGGAGGTGGCAACCCTAGCAGACATTATAGACTTTACTAAAAGAGTTCATCACAGAGGCAACTAAAATCAATCAATAAAAAATCCTTTCCGAACATCATCTTATGGACACTGAATTAAATCCGTCTCTCTGACCGGGAGCTGACAGACCAGACGCTGTGGAGCATCTGGTTCAGAAGCGCTGATTGTTTATTCTTGCCGTATTGTCCACTGTATTAATTTTTGCTCAAAAGGTCTTGCCATGCCAGTTTATTCCTCTGTATTTAATTTAGTTTCTTAATTTATTCTTGCATTTTGTTCTTCATTCATTTCCATTTAGTTTTCTTTGATTAGTATTATCCTCTCTTGGTTTATGTCCTCTTTAGTTTCTTTCTTTTTAGTTTTATTTGATCGTTTATTGACGCTCACCACAAGCAATTGTCACTCATCATGCTATTCACCTGCTACTAATCATCATGTGTTTCACATGATTGTTTTGTTTCACAAAAAAACAAAACAAAAAACACTCGGAATCGTCATGCCAAGTCAAACAGAATCCAAAGAATCAACAACTAGTCCAAAAAAACAGAGAAATCATGATTAAACCTGAAGAGAAGGAGGCTAAACAACCACAGCTTTCAGAGCAGTAATAATACTAACAATTATATCAACAGATATAATGTGTTGATTGGTAACTCATATTGATTTTTCACTGTTCATCGTCAGATTCTCTGTTTTTATGATTCACATCTAGTTTGTCGCTCCGTTCTATGTTCCAGTTCTCCGGTTTCTGACTTTTGCAACTCGCGCATCATTTTTTTGTTGTTGTTGTTGTTGTTTTTTGCCCCCATACGGTGTGCAGCGGTCGGGAAGCGTATCGATGGAGAAAAGGAGACTTACATAAGCTTTTTAAAACAACGGAAAAAATCCAAGTATTCTGATGATTGAAATTCAAAGCTGCTATGGTACTACCGTACTACCTCATGGTATCACCCTTGGAAGGATTTATTATTATTATTATTATTATTATTATTTAAATTGGTTCATTTTTCAGAGGGATACACAGTAAGGGTATCGTGATTTTAGTCATTACATGTTTATCAGAGCGATATTCCATTGTCCTTCCATGTGCAGCATCCAGACGAACATTAAAACACTTTTTAATATAAGTTGCTGCTTTGACATGTTCACAGCACTGCCTAAACATATGTACAAAAATCCTCAATAAAACATTAAATATTTGAAAATCAGACACATGTGACCTGACAAGTGAATCACAGCAGCGTCATCAGTTCAGCGTCACATCAGCCGGTGTGACGCTGAACTGATGCGGTGAAGCTACCAGTACAGTTGTAGCCAAGCATGTTTTAATGTTACACAATACAATTTTAACAAGTTACTCATAGTCTAAACTGTTGTGCATTTAAGGCAGTGTTTCTCAAATCCGGTCCTCACACCCCCCTGCCCTGCATGTTTTAGGTGTTTCCCTTCTACCATACACCTGGATCGAATCTGTGGGTGATTAACAGGCTTCTGCAGTACAATAGAGGTCCAAATAAAACATGCAGAGCAGGAGGGCCTGAGGACTGGAATTGAGAAGCACTGATTTAAGGTGTAAAGTTTACCTTGGAACAAACCCCCCAAAGGAATTCCAGCGCCCCCCTTTTGTAAAACTTTCTGCTAGCGCCCCCTGCCGTCCCCTGAACGCCCTCATTGAGAAACTTTGGTCTAAACAGAGGAGTCGGCAGTTTATCTTGAGGAAATAAATAAAGGTCCAGAATTAGACCATAACCTGCATAGTCCACTGCACAGCTAATGTGGACGTGGCTTTGCTACTGCGAAGAATTAAACTTAACTCACCCTGTAGTTTTAACAATGGAAAAAATTGTACTTAAGTACAGTAACAAAGTACTTGTACTTCGTTACTTCCCACCACTGGTTATTGTAGTGTTTTTTTCACTACAGAGAAAATGTTAGATGTGTTCATCTGCTGTATGTGTGATGAATCTACATTCATGGTTCAACTAGGTGAATATTAACTAAACCGCATATAAATGCGGCTAAATAGCCTATGTTAATATGATTGTAACTGGACAGGTAAAAATAGTATATGACCAATTTTTTATTTTTTTGTCTGTCAAGATGACAGAGAACAAAAAAGTGTAGCGTGACCTCTGCGTAATACACAACTTTAATGCATTCCAATGGGGGACCAACCTCCCCCCCTTATGTCGATGCATCTTATACACCACACCTATATCACCAACACGTTCCAATACAAGGGTGGTCCCCAATCTTTATAATCGCAGAACGGTCAAGACTTGGAAATTTTGCTGCGGCGGGGGTGAACCGTCAGATAAGGCTTCTGCATGTTGGTGTTCCCGCCAAAGCCTGAATATGCCCAATTTGGGTTGTCTTGGCCTTTTAATCGCAGCCTGTGGGGTTTTCCCTGACTGGGGACAAGAATACAACCTGTTGAATGTGACAGGTAACCAATCAGAAATGGCGGTGACGTAAGAACAGAGGGGAATCCCAAACAGCTGACATATCACGCAACTGAGAGTCCGGTGGATATCAGAGATGATATGTGGAAATGTTTAAAATTATATGTAAAGGTCATTATTATATATTATTATGTTTATTCAGTTAAAAATGTTAACTATGAAAAAACATAGTCACCTCCAAATCATAGTGCAGCAAATAGAGTGGCTGCTCCCGTCGTCTTTTATCCACCGCCTTTTCTTTTTGTTACGTCTTTTATCTCTTAAAATGTCTCCACAAACTGTCACTATTGAACTACATCGTCATCCGTGTTTGGTCATTCTAAATTCCCGTATGCGATGTTGGGGGTTTTACTGGATTATCCTCTTGAATCGGGATGTTCGTGACTGGAATCGGTTCGTGTTGCTCCTACTGTGTGGCTGAACATGAACCGATCGAACCTGTTGTACTTTTATCAGCTCTGTGGTCACAGAGGTTTGGAGAATCGGCTGACAATTCATAAATCTTGCCGTCAAAACCAGACTTAAGACTCACAAGCTCTACTCATCTCCTCTCGCCCAAACGCTCTGGTCGCTATGGTAACGTTTACATATCCCTTCAAAATAAGATACAGATTCGCCACAAAAACGAGCATTTTACTTTCGTGAAAATTTTAACTCACGATGACTAACGGGAGCCCTGAGCTTGTTTCTCTGCAACGAGACGGTCCCATCTGGGAGTGATGGGAGACAATGACACCCGAAGTGTTGCTTATATGCACAGCGTTCTTGGTCTCTACGTGGCGAAGCAGTTTGAAGCTTCATTGCCTCATTAGCAGCTGGTCGCTGCATGTTACACAGAGCAGCTTGTAATGTTTGACTCACCTACCGGTCTCGGATAAATCCATTCTTCCGTCTCTTCTCTGGGCCTTTTACCCTTTGCAAAGAAACTT
>NW_015116284.1:36251-40427 GCF_001443285.1 Poecilia latipinna
GCTGACAATCCTTAAATCTTGCTGTCTAAACCAGGCTTAAGACTCACAAGCTCTACTCATCTCCTCTTGACCACTGCCCAAACTCTCTCTGACTCTGGTTGCTATGGTAACGTTTACATAATCCTTCAAAATAAGATACAGATGCGCCACAAAAATGAACATTTTACTTTCATGAAAATTTTAACTCATTTTAACTTGACTAATGGGAGCCCTGAGATTGTCCCATCTGGGAGTGATTGGAGACAATGACACCCGAAGTGTTGCTTATATCCACAGCCTGCTTGGTCTCTACGTGGCGAAGCAGTTTGAAGCTTCATTGCCTCATTAGCAGCCGGTCGCTGCATGTTACGCAGAGCGGCTTAATGTTTGACTCACCTACCGGTCCGGGATAAATCCATCCTCCTGTCTCTTCTCTGGGCCTTTTCCCCTTTGCAAAGAAACTTTCCAAAGACACCTGATCTATTTCTTACTTATTTTGATGCTTGTGGGCTCAGCGTTGGCTTGCAAATAACTGAGAGAATTCAGTTAAATGATTTTCAAATAAAAGATCCCCCAGACTCAAATAATACATAAAATGGAAATATTTAATTATTTCTTGCGCGGCCCGGTACCAATTGGTCCACGGACTGCTACCTGGGGACCACTGCAATACAACATGTGGTTCTGAACTGGAGCTTTCCTTGCCCCTGCCTGTCCTGTCCTTTATCCACACCTTCTCCCCTGGCACTAAAGGCAGGGCTTGGGCTTTTTGCCATAAACCCTTTTGTTTTGGGTAGCTGCTGCACTCATGTTTTTCCTGGCTGTTTCATAGGCAAAAGATAACTTTTGATCCCTAACTCACCTCCCCAGGTCATGGCAGAAGGGTTCCTGGTCAACACACTGGCTGTCTCAAATGCCTCCAAACATTAGGTATGATGTGCACTGTGGACAGTGATTGTATGCCTGTAACAGCTCTGGGACATATTCTGGCAACCTCTGTGGTTTCTCGTCCTCAAGAGCACAAAGCATATGCAACAGCGTCTGGTTCAACCGCTCGACCCCATGGTTTCCAGCAGGATGATATGGTGTAGTTTTACTTTTTGTAATACCATAACACCTGCATAACTGGTACATCAAAGCTGACTCAAAACTAGCTCCTCTATCTGAATCAGGACAGTCTTAGCAGGACAGTCAAATGTCTGGATAACATGAACCCATATGGCATGCACTGCGGTCTGTGCAGTTATGAAAAGGTCTGACATGATCAGAATGTTTTGACACCTGTCTGTGGGCCTCCCAAATATAAGAAAGTTCAAAGCTACAACCTCGTGGGGATATGACACTTTAATGGGATGCAAAGGAACTCTAGGCCCATCTCTATTTTGCAGGCTACAGACTGTGCAACCTAGCTAGATTCCACTCATTTCACCTTCCATACTGAGGCAGTAAAAGAAATGGCATATCCTGGACAGAGTCTTCTCCACCCCGGCAAGAGCAGCCGCCTCGCAGTACCTCTGCCACACCTCATTGCTTCTTTCTGTAGGACATAAGATTTGAAAGTGGATTTCATACGTCTTTGAGTCCATTACCTCTCTGCACAGGATCCTCTCATGAAGTTGAAGTCTCCTCCACTGCTTTACATCTAAGGGCTAAAAGTTCCAATTTGAAGGAACTGTAGTTCTTGTCATTCTGCTCGGTCAGATGTAAACTCCTGCTGGCATATGCAATTATATGTTCTTGGCCGTCTTGTACCTGGACCAGCAGAGCACCCAAACTTACTGGCATCAGTGTAGAGCACAAATGTTTTTGAAAAATCTGCAAAGGCCAAAACAGGAGGTTCAATGACAGCATGTTTCAGATGTTCAAATGCTTCCTGGCATTCTGTGGACCAGTAGACCTGCATGTTCAGTGGATGGTTGGAACTTCCATTTAAAAGGGTATTTAAAGGCCAAGCTAATTTAGAAAATCCAGGGACAAATTGTCTATAGTAGCCACCCAACCCTAGGAATGTTCTGACCTAATGGATGGTAGATGGAAGAGGCCAATCCTAGATTGCCTGGATTTTCTCTGGATCTGGTTTCACCCCCTCCCAGTTAACAAGATGTCCGAGGAACTTCACTTATTGTTGGAACAGTTTGCATTTATTCAGCCTCAGTTTCAACATGTGTTGCCACAGCTTCTGCAAGACACCCTACAGATGCTGCAGATGGGAAGAGAAATCAGGTGAGTGCATTATTATATAATCCAAGTAGACAAACACAGATTCAGAAAGGTGGCTGCGTAAGAGCTGCTGCATCAAGTGCTGGAATGTGGCAGGGGCATTACAAAGCCTGAACGGCATCCAATCGAACTTATATACGCCAAATGGGGTAGTAAAAGCAGTTTTTTCACAATCTGCCAATATCCACTGACAAGATCTAATGTGGAGATCCACTCCGTTTTAGTCAGGCATGTAAGTGTCTCTTCAATTCGAGGGAGTGTAAAAGCATCTTTATGCAATCATTTCTGCAATAAACTTTCTGAAATCTACACAAAACCACCAGCTGCTATCTTTCTTCCACACCAAGACAATAGAAGAGGCCCAATAACTATTGCTTTTCTGGATGGCATTCCTTTTCTTGAGCTCCCTTCCAGTCGTCCATCTGTGACAGAGGGTCCTGTTATATCTCTCAGGAGAGTCTTGATCTCTTTATACATCAGTGGTGGTAAGGGACGATACCTTTGTTTAATGGGTAGTGTATCACCTGTGTGGATTTGGTGTTGAACCAAGTCAGTTCTTCCATATTCCTCTTCATTCACTGCAAACACCTTCCAACATCTCTGAAGTAGGGCTTTCTGTGGGGTCAAGCCTTTACAGTTAAATTAGTTGGCTCACGTCCTCCTTGGACATTGCAATCCCAGCTGCCTCCACCACAGCAACTACAACCACTCCATCTGATCCCATCGTCAGGGTAAGGTAGTTGGCCCCATGGACATCAGACTCATCCACCCGGTACAGCTGTCCGAGTTTCTGATAACGTCCTGTAGCTACTTCATATGGGTGGGGATACAGACCCTGATCAGGACCCTTCCTGCTTTGACTATAGACAAGGTTCTGGCTACTCCCCAAGGTTCAGCATCAGGCAAAGCTTCTATCAACACCACTCGTTCTGCTGCGTTCTTGCCTTTGTATGTTTGTCCCCAAACCATAACTTCACAGTTTGGGGGTACCCAAACTCCTCTGTGGCCAGTAGGGGGGGACATAACCCAGAAACCCACAAAGACTGTCTGTTTATCAGTCTTTGTGGTAACAGTCTGCTGGCAAACAGCAAAAGCCTCTTTCCACACTCTGTGGAATTTAAGCTTCTGGGGAGGAAAAGATTTTCCTTGGGTGAAAACATAATTCCAGCATACACTAATGACATTCATCCCAATAATTAAAGGATGTGTGGAACAGACATTTCTCACAACCACAACCTCTTTACCCAGTATTTTCGCCCCTTCAACTTCAAAATCCTTAACCGCATAACCTGAAAATGGTATGTTAAGACCATTTGCAGCCTTCAGAGCAAAAAAACAAAGGTGTATCAGTCCTGTTCACTTCTGGGAAATTAAGATCCATCACCAGTGTTACCTGAGAGACAGTGTCCAATAATTCAGTCATTTTAACTCCTCCCATGCACAGTTCCTTAAGAGGACATTGTCCAACAAAAGATGTGATGGCCCCCTATTTATTTAACATGCACCCCATCCCCACCGCCTGGGCTTCTGCAGCAGGGTTCATTCGTTTAAAGGTCGTTGCCTTCTTTGTTGTTGTGGAAGTAATGGCTTCTTCCTCTGAGAATGTCTTTTCAAGTGATGTTGCTACATGTTATAACAGATAAGGACACTGCCTTAACTGGACTTGTTTTCGGGATGACACACACATTTCTCAAAAAAAGACATTCATTTCTGGGACTCTGAACCATCAGTGATGGCTGGACATTCCCATAGGACCAATACTTACATAATTGTTTAAAGATGTGGAAAGGGAGAAAAAGAAATGACATGATCGTCTAGGGCTAGGCTTTCCCAGATTGCTTACAGGACTGTTGTCCATGCATTATAAACTTCTGAATTTGAAAAAAAGTCATAAGAATTTGATCAGCCTTTTTAGCTCATTATTCAACACATTCTCACTCCCAACTCGTCACATATTGACGCTTGGGCAGGTACCCT
>NW_015116285.1:0-7351 GCF_001443285.1 Poecilia latipinna
AAATGGCTGTCTGGTTGAAAGACGCGTGTCGGGGGGAGAATCGACTTTTTGGGGCAAAATGAATGTAAGTAGCTGAAAATAGACACCAACATCGGTAGCCTACAAGGTACTTGTTAAGCTTAAGGTTCTGTATGGATATTAGCTAGTCATCTTTAGCTAACATTACCTGCATCCAACAGCTTTACTCAACTCAGTCGGTTAGTTTGGAGGGAAAAACTGTGAAAAGTTCTTTGTGTTTTGCTGGTTTGCTGCCGTGATTCTAACACAAACCTACGTAGCTCCGCACAGCAGCAGCAGGTCTCCTTCACAGGTGTAAACCCAGCAGCCGTAGCGCTCATGTTGCGTTTAAAGGCGGCTCGGAAAAACATGTTACAACATGTTAACAACGGTTTAAACAGTTTTAACTGCTGATAAAAGTGACAGAGGACACAAATAGGGGAAGTGTGAAAGCCTCTACTGTATCAAATTGACATAGGAATAAGAGAGTTGGCCATTCTAAGGTAAAAACCCAGCGCATACAGTGTTCATGTTTTTTTTGTTTTTTTCATCCAGACGGCTTCCCGCGTCCCCCCTGCAATGACATGGCGCCCCCCCCTAGGGGGCGCGCCCCACAGTTTGGGAACCTCTGGTTTAGGGAAAGAAGATAGGAAGGCTAGGAGTAATTTTGATGAGTTTTAAACTTTTATTCTTAATTTGTAATCATTAGTATTGTCATATAACCCATGCTAAAGCTGCTTAATAAAGATGCATTGAAATTCTATTGAAAATTGTGGACTGTCAAATTAATTGAGTCATCTATTTTATTAAGGTCCTTTTAATTAAGGTAAAATAAATGCATATGTATTTCGGAAAGGTGGTGGCCTCAGAAGTTTCTTTGGTGTCGGAAAAAAAAAAACCTAGGGGCTTATTCCTAACCACGAAATACTAGCTAGGCGATAACAAGTGCACGTTGTTGATAGAGAGAGAGCTACCGTTAACAAAAGTAGTTATTTATAATTGTGGTTGTGAGGCTTCTTAACTAATACACAAACTGGAAAAGGTCATAACTTTTGGATGTAGGTAATCAAAGTCTAGATGCGTCTGTCTCGCCCCCAACTTAAACAGATTATCTCCTTGGACCTGGTTTAGAGATTTTCCGGACCTGTTAGATGGAGAGCTGGTCAGTAGTCAGTCCATGGGAGTTGTGAAGATTAGGGTGGGGCTGGTTATTGTGCAATAACAACAGCACAGAAAAACAACAGATGTTTACCAAAGTGCTGCACATTTCAATAAAAAAAGCAAGATAACGTTAACAAGGTCCTCTCAGACCATCAGTTACTGAAACGGCACACCCAAAAAAGAAAAACCTGGTAAAAGCGCACAATGGGTCAGTGCGACCCTGCCAGACGGAGCACAGATCCAAATGACTCGTTCTCTTAAGACTGCAGGAGGGTTAAACAGCTTGTTTCCCTTAAAAAACTTAAACCATTATTGGAAAAGTGCATTTTTACATTTACTCAGGTTGTACTTGATGTTAGAATTTATGATCTGTATCAGTGGTCTAATTAAACCAGTAGTGTAAGAAATACAAAATAGCCCCTACTGATGGAAAGCTAAAGATTGAAACAAGGTTACAATTTGTAACTTTTCTGAAAAGTTATTCTTCTTGGGGAAGAATAATTTTCTTCCCCAAGGAGCAATCAGATTAAAATCTTTATATTAAACAATTATTGGTCGTGGAATCTTGTGGGAAAATAACTAAAGTGTTTACTTTTGGTCCATCTATGTGCGGATTCTAGCTACTGTTATTGAACGAAGAGCTGGTGCAAGGGAGGAAATCCCATTTCATTATTTGGGGGTGGGGGCAATAAACAGATATTTTTAAGAGCAATTTTTGGGGGGAAAGTTATAGTGAAATGTAATGTAAAATGCGATTTTAAAAGTTTTGTGATCAAGTAGATAGAAATAATGAAGATCTGGGAAGAATCACAAACTTAATGCTCAAAGCAGGGTTTTATAGAAAAATATTCCGATTTTGTATGTGTGTGTGGTTTTAGAGGCTCATTGTTGAAGACGGTAAGAAATATAAGCATACATTTCTCTTCTCTCTGCTCCCCCACACTGAGCTGTCAGCTAGTTGTAGTACTTAGTTCCTCCCATTTCAAACTCTTCTCATTAACAGAAGACTTAAATGGCTAAATATAATTGAGATATTTGCCACCTTTGACAAAAAAGTTTGTCTATCAAAGCAAGTTTTGCCAGTTTTGCTAGTTTTGATTTCCAAGGCCTAACCAGGCAGTTTATCATGATTCAGCCAAAGTAATGAAATAATGAACTGCAGTTTGATTTTTATTGCTAATGTGTTTCTTCCCATTGAGCAGTGAAAGTAAATAAAATGTGTTACATGTCTTTTACTTACTGCAGGGTATTTTGTTTGTGCTGCAGAGCCACCGCTAACAGCTAGCTCCTCACTTCAGCTGCTCTGACAAGCCTGTGCCTTCTGCAGCTGCTGTTGCTCCTCCTACACTTTGGACTGAACCATTGTTCTAACAGTGACCTAAAAATTCATTGTTATTTTTTTCTTTGATGAATGGCAGATTTACTTTGTTCTTTGTTTCTCTCACCTTTTCATATTGATTTTGTTTAAATACAAGGGTTTCTTTTATCATTTTTTGGGGGTGTACAATTCTTTTTCAAAATTGAGGGGTAGGGAGCGTGGGGTCCGGACCCATCCGACCCCCCTGGGATTTCCATCCATTAGCTGGTGGATTCATTTCCTGCTCTTCCCTTCTGCATTCCTTGGCCAAGCTACAGAAATGTAAATGACTCATACAGAAGAACAAACGTGCTTTTATCTCAAGGCCGTGTCAGTGGGTATTATTGTCTGTAATGCATTTAACTGAAAAATATTTAACAAGTTCCAAAATTAAAGGTTTTTTCTTGTATGTCATATAAGTATATAATACAGGATGACTATTAACTTATTGTACTCTGGCCAATACCATTTAGTTAAAGTGAAAGAATGGGTTGATGTTTGTGATTGGCTTGTGATTTAACCACATTAAAAGCTTATTACCATGTTATAAACCTAAATATTACGTTCCTCAATAAACAAAAATTTTGCTATAAGCATTTCTTAAAATAATGTAAAATCATAGAGCAGAGGTTGTCTGCTGATGTTTTCTAAGAAACCTCTGAGGCCTTCACAAAACAGTTGAATTTTACTGAGATTAAATTACACACATCTGGACTCTCTTTACCAATTAGATGATGAATGAGTTTAGTTGGTAACGCTGGATTTCAAAGATATCAAATATAAAGGGCCTTAAGATCAATTACATGTCACTATTTTGAGGTTTTCCAGGACATTAATAATACTGTTACCTTTAATCTTTTTCCCTATTTGTCATCACAGCTGATGCAAAAAAAAGCTAGCTAGCTAGGCTAGCAAGGGTATGTTGGCAGGTAGTTACTGTTAGCTGCAACTGCTTCAAATCACAGAATGCAAAGATGTCTGCCGTGACTCAAACTTTTTCCTGACATAAAAGTCCCATGAGGAAAAAAAACAACATAGATTACATGAGATCAAATTCCCTCTGTTGATCTATCACATAAAATCCAAGAAACAATATTAAAGATTGTAGTACCGTATTTTCCGCACTATAAGGCGCACCGGATTATAAGGTGCACCTTCAATGAATGACCTATTTTAAAACTTTTTTCATATATAAGGCACACCGCATTATAAGGCGCATAGAATAGATGCTACAGTAGAGGCTGGAGTTACGTTATGCATCCACTAGATGGAGCTGCACTAAAGGGAATGTCAACAAAACAGTCCAACTCTAGTCGGCGAGGAGAGCCTTCCGCAACTGGACCGGGGTGTGGCCGGACGATGGTTCGCGCACAGCATGTTCGTGGAGAATGTGGTGCTAAATGACCTGCAGACGACCTGATTCAAGACGGTCGGTAGGTAGATAGGTCAGTCAAACTTTATTAACAAACCAGCGTTCTGACAACTATCCCAGCATGCACCGCGCGCTTCTTCTTCTACAGGTGAAAATGAAGTCGGCGGCTGCTTACCGTAGTTGCTAGAGATGTTGTGGCTCAATATTGGTCCATATATAAGGTGCACCGGATTATAAGGCACACTGTTGGCTTTTGAGGAAATTGAAGGTTTTTAGGTGCGCCTTATAGTGGGAGTCAGGGTCATCCTCCTCCTTTATGCATGTGCTCCACATTACGCTTAGCTGTGCTGCTGGAAGCCAGAGGAGCTGGACTACACAGTGGGATTAAAGGCTTTACCAGCTATCCTGAGCTACAAAAATCATAGTTTGTGGTTTCGAATCAAAAAGATGAATCTGTTTCAGCCCAGCTAGATCACCATGGTAACACAGGCTGCACTCCCATCTTGGTCTGCTAGTTGTGATTCAGTGTCTCTTAACTCATCTAAAAGAGCCTCTACCTGTTTGCAAATCTGTTTGTGTATATTCTAGTCATAAAAATCAGCCAAAAGCTACATCACCACATAATACTTATAGTAAGCTGTTTAAATGCGCCTTATTGGGACTTAATAAGCAAATGGAAGTGAATGGAGCTCCTGAATTGAATGACTTGGATGATTAATACTTTTTGTAATATAGTATACATATAAGTGTGACAGTGTATTGAGGAATAAGAGTATTTTCACCAAAAAAACTTCTCAAATTTAGAGATTAATCTCATAAAATTTCTAGAAAATAATTAAAAATTTCTGAGTTTGAAAAGTAGAAAATTAGCAGGGACAGAATATAATCGCAATGCCTACACACTTTTATGCACAAACCAAATGTGCTTAAACATAAACTGAAGGAATTTGATACATTATGGAACCTTTTAGAATTGTTTTAAAATTAACATCCTTTTCTTACATTGACTTTTCCTCTTGTCCGTCATATAATTTAAGCAGAATCTGAACAGAAAAACTGGTTTCAGAGTCAAAATGTTTGTCAGTGACAGATTAGCATTCCTACTTCGAATATAACAGATGGGGTTAAAGACATAAAATTATTTTTTCAGGCAGACAACAAAACTTTTTTGCTTAACTTTGTTCCTATTTTCAAGCTGGTGTTGGACATTTCTTTGAAAATCCCAGCTCTTTTTTCTTCAACAGGTTTTTAATGTTGTGATAACATATATGACAGCTTTTTACTGAAGCTGTGACAAAATACCTATTTACATGTTGTAGAATCTAATCAACATTTTAGTTTTACACGTGTTCTCCAAAAACTAAAATAAACACTGTTTGGTGAATAGTTGACATAATTGTCGACATACTGCTGATTATAATTTCTCCGCCGTCTGGATCGCTAATAAAACCTGACAGCTTTGTTTTTGTTTTTTTTCTGGGGGTTTTTCACTTCTGGGCCTGTTTGTCACCAGGACTTACATATTTTTGGATATGCTCCAGGCTTGAATATATTAGCAGCATGTGCAGAAATTACCATGACATTATCATACACTACAGGAATGAATAGCTGGAGTCACCTTGCTGTCGACAAGCTTCAATCCAGAGGGGCCACACAAGGCAGTAATTACTTCTCCATCATTTTTGAGCTGAAAATGAGGAAAATTAGACACCACTGAGGAAACGTTATTGTCCAATTGCAAGGACGCTCTTTAAAGCAGTTTACTAATACTTTGTTTGTTAAGTCTATTGTCATAATTTTGTAAATATTGCAATTAACATCCCAAACGTGTTAATCTCCTTTTACAAGGAAAGTTTACTGGTGTAATAAATGTTAAATGTAAACATATCAATCCCACTATATTGTGTTTCTCACAAAAGTGAATTTAATCTTTTTAGTTTTATAAACTTTACACCTCCAAGAAACAAAGAATAAAAACAGCAGACTCTCTGATTTCATAAATCATTTATCTTTTTGTCCCTTCATGTTTCCATTTCATTTGCAAAACATATTTTGTACTTTTTGAGTTATTTGTAGATAAATGATCATAAATATGTCATAAATCTCTAGTCTAATATATTTTTATACTTTACTGGTCTTGTATCAGTGTTGTGGTCAAGACCACCTAACCCGAGACCAAGACAAGACCAAGACCAGAGTGTATCGAGACCAAGACAAGAGACTAAGACTGAGGAAAGTCGAGACCGAGTCAAGACCAAGACCAGCGCCCCGCGCTATATGACATGATAAAATGTGAAATATGATCAAAATTGCCTCTCAAACTGATCTGAAAGATCCGTATCCCCATAAAAACACTTAGATATTAAATACTTGATAAATTTTACCATCTTTGTACTACAATCCGTGGTGGTCTGGTGCCATCTTTAAAAAGATAACGCCCTGGGCATTTGCCTATATTGCTCATGTCAGAAACCACTACTCTCTGTACCATTTAACATAGCAATTGAGGCAATGCCCAGATGGAAAATAACGCTCAACTATGAATACTGACCAAGGAGCAACAAGCAAGAAGTAACCATCCACAAGACGCTAATCGTGACTGTTCTCACCCTCTCTCCCACTACATGAAGCCAGGTAGTCTGACACCATGGCACACATTACAGCTGCCACTTTGAACGAAAACAATGAAAGAGCAATGTGCATGCTCTGCGTGCTCTTTCATTCTTGTGTTTTATTCATTTGTTAATTAAAAAAATATCAATGTACATAATTAAATAAAAATAATGATAAGTACTGCAGTGTATGCAGAGCATTACAAAAACAAAGAAGAGTGTTCCGTGAGGTCAGCATACGCTGTCAGATCGTCATACGCTTAGAACGAACTCACGGCTATATCTGTCAGACACGTCATTACCATATAATTTTATTTAATTAGCAACAGAAATATGACGTAGATCATCATACACTTTATTAACAGTTGTATGGCATCCTGACTTAGCGGTTAAGTAGGTTAATGAGTTTTACACGGGCGTATGTTGTAGTTGACTGCAGCTGCAGCCAGACCTTGCTTTAAATACACTTTGAAACCACGACAACACATGTATATCTATATAGTTATCATTGAAAACAATTTAATTACTTATTTTCATCAGAACTTGCTGCGTATGGCGAGCTGACTACTCCTCTGACTGTCGGACTTCTTAATGCGCATGCGCAGGCATGGTACTCACTGCATGTATGCTATTCTGACAGCGTACGGTAATCTGATAGAACGACAGTGTTCTGTTAGATCAGCATACGTTGTCAGATAGTCATACGCTTAGCTCAGACATGTATACGCTGTCGTTACCATATGATTTTATTTAATCAATAACAAAGAATTATGAAGTAGATCATCATACACTTTGTTATTAACAGTTGTATGACATCCTGACTTAGCGGTTAAGTAGGTTAATGAGTTTTAC
>NW_015116285.1:12274-23968 GCF_001443285.1 Poecilia latipinna
GAACTAGATGTGAATTATTACATAAAAACAGAGAATCCGACGCTGAACAGTGAAAAATCAACACGATGTGAAGGCGGCGCAGCAGGTGATGAGTGAAGATTACTGATGGTCAATAAATGATAAAATAAATCTAGCAACATGACAGAAACTAAAGTGGTTATAGCAATAAACCAAGAGAGGACAATACTAATCAAAGGAAACTAAATGGAAATGAATGAAGAAAAAAAATGCAAGAATAAACTAAGAAACTAAAGTAAATACGGAGGAATAAACTGGTATGGCAAGACCTTTCGATCAATAATTAATACAGAGGACTGTATGGCAAGAATAAACACACCATTTTCAGATAAAAAGTAAAATAATATTGTTGAAATGTCATGGGTTTGGTGAGACCACATCTAGTACTGAGAATAAATATATCTTACAGACCATAACAGTAAAGAACTGATCACTTATTTATGTTTTTAATTAGATTTGATATATTTATTTCTTCAATATTATTTTTCATGTCAGTGTTAATGTCATGAGGCTGATGACTCCATGACACTTTCAATTTGACTCATTAGGATTTGACTAAGAACCAGATTTGTTCTTTGTAATTTCTGTCCAGTAAAACTATTAATCTATAATCAATAGACAGGTCTATATAAAGATATAATCCATGTTTCTGTCTCATATTTGTATGGCATTAAAAGGACCTGGAACTTTTGTTTTTCCACTGAAAGCTCTGGTTTGCACAATAAATGCCATGTGGATGAACTTTTATGGCTGAAACTCTGATGTCCCATTCTCCTGAAGGCAGCACAGAGCTGCACCACCAGAAACTCAGAAACACTGAAGAGAAGAAAAGTTATGATTAATGTAGTTACAGTTCTATCCATGTTTTAATGTTGCCGAGCTCAGTCGTTTTGCAAATAGATCAAAGTTTAAACTGGCATTGCTGAACATCTTTTATCTGATCATTTATTTAACAACTACAAAGTGGCACAGAACAAGAATATTTTTTTCCACTCTGATTGGCTGCTGTTAGGCCTACCAATTTTAACTTGAATGTTCATTGCATTTTTCATAGACGCCTGTGAAAATAATTTCTATTCCCATGACTTTTTTGTTCTCTGGGAAATTATTTTTGATGATAAATACAGAAACAAGCATAAAAATCAAAACATCTACAATAGTGATAGTAATATTAATAATAAAATAATAGTCAGTGCAAAGTAGCCTACAAATTCTGTGATGGGGCGGTGAGGGACCTGGATAATGGATAAGGGGGGGCTGGCCCAAAAACGGTTGAGAAGCACTGGTCCAGGGTTCATTAATAATGCAGCGCCTCTGTCGAAGGATCTGGTCAAATTTTATTTTAAAAGGAATCTCTCCTGTTGGAGCTCCTTTGAATCACTGCTTCAGCAAACTCTGTCAGCATCTGGAGGGATTTTCCAAAAGACATTTTGTATCGTTGAAGCGGAAAATTATTTTTTTACTTTTGTACTTAAGTACATTTCAAAACCTGAACTTTATACTTTTACTAAAGTGAATAGTTATGTTTATCAGTCTTTTTCAGCTAAGTATTTGTGCTTCTACTCAAGTAGATAATATGAGAACTTTTGAAATTTCTGATCAGATCAGATACTGACTTTGCCTGGACAGTAAAACAGATGGGATGGTTTTCTTCATCATCATATTGACTGAAAGACGGCGTCCATGTCAGGGTGAAATATCCTGAACCAGATGAACTCTTGGTCATGTTGAACGGTCCGCTGAACAGGAGCTCAGTGATCCTTTAACACACAGGAGACACATCAGTCTGGTTGGTTATATGTGCTAAATGACCTGAAAACATATTTTTATGAAGTAATTATCAAAATGCTCTGACAGATAAAAATAATTCGTGTCCAGGTTTCATGTGTTTTGGATCATTTGGCATCACTGTGTTATTTTAACACAATAAAGATCAAATTTCAGATTTTTACCATTGATTATTTAGAAGCTTACCTCTGATTAGAAACAACATTTATTTTCTACTCACTCAGACTGAGTCGCCTCTGCTCTGATGTTGATTTCTATCATCTCATTAACGTCTATGAAGAACTGAGCTCCATGTTCAGGAGTTGGAGGCAGAAACCTGGGCAGATATTCACCTGCTGTGCAGGACGGAGCTGCAGGATCCACTGGAGCAACGCAGGGAAAAATAATGCAGATCAAGTCATGAAACAGCAGAATTAAACTAACAACTGCTGTCAGTTTAAAGATAAATTCAGTAAATTTACACAGTTGTCCATCTGAGTTGTTCTAATAATGTGGGGTTTTCTTGTGTTAAATTCTTAATGATCAACTTTCAACAGATGATTATTGAATATTAAATTTATTCAGTGTTTCTCTTTGCAGTGAAGCAACATGATTGAAACATGAAATCAAACCTTTGAAAAGAAACTGGACGGGGATTCTGGTCATAGAACTGCTGGAGCTTTTCGACGTCGTTCCACTAGAGTAGTGAGTCAGAGTGATGATCTGTCTGGGAAAATCCTCCATCATCAGCTGAACTGCATATGAACCTTCATTGCTGCTGCTGGTTGGACTGAATGATAGAGAACAAGACTGGAAGAGAAGAGAGAGAGAAATCAAAGATTATAAATCAAATGTTATATTTATTGTTTTTCATTATAGCTTTTATTTGTGTTTGTTTTATTTGTGTTTGTTTACAGATAAAACAAACACAAATAATAATACTAAACTATTAATATTTTAATAACTTAAAATATTAAGTTATAAAACTGAATATTTGAGTATGAAAACAATTATTTTTTATAGATTTTTGGCAGTGAGAAGCAGGTTGCTGAATCATTTTATAGCTTAAAAATGTAATAGTGTTACATGAATGTATCCACAATGAAATGCAGTGAACTAATTTCAGATTTGTTTTTGATACTATTTAAGGCTTTTTCCCAAAAAAATCCTGGGTCATAAAAAGCCAAAAAGTATTTTTGCCAAATAAATTATGTGACCAATTATGTAAACAATAATTACATTAAAATTCTCGTAAGTCTTTATCTATTTTTGCACAAACTATTTACTAAAATCAGAGATTCCAACAAACTACAAATCTCTGTATTTCTCTCACTCCACCTTCAGACCGGATGGTTCTCACCTGTCAGGTTCTGTCCTGAAGCCAACAGTGGTTGCTTTACCATTTTGTCCACCAGGGGGCAGTGTTCACACACCTGAGTTTCAATCAACCTTTTGCTAGGCTGTAGCTACAGTGAAGCTCATAATGTGTTTCATTCAGTGGTGAAAGTAGCTTTGAATTCTTGGCGTTTCAATAACTAAAAACCATCATTGGCTCATTGTTCTCTGTCTCTCTATTCGTGTGTTTTACAAAGGAAAGTTCAAACCCAAACTAAAATGTATCAATGTTTTACTTTACTGCAGGCTACGCATTTCAGTCATTTCTAAGGCAGAAATTAGAAAACCTTGATGATATGAAAAAAATTAAATGTTAAGGTAGGCAGCTGGCATGTATGAATCAATGATATTAGCAGTTAAATCTTTAAAAGTCTGCAAATGTTTTATATGATCACATAATATGCTGTCCTGAATACCCTGGAAATCCCCTTTAACCTCCCATGTAGACACACACACACACACACACACACACACACACACACACCCACACACACACCCCCACACACACACACACACACACACATTTATCTCTCCATCTCTGTATCAAACCCTAAACTAAACCAAAACTCAACTCTCACATCAGTCTTAAATTTAACCCCTAACCATAAACTGCATTTCTCCTTGTTGTTCAGACCTTCTGCTTTTTCTCCCTCCTGTCAAACTGTCTCTCAGTTTGACTGGAGGATATTTACCTCCTCTCTTCTACCTGTGAACCTCACATGTTCCTTTCCTGTAACTTGACACCAACATTTATTACTTACCGATGAGAGACTGAGGACAGACGGAGGTGTGCAGGTGTAGCACTCGTTGCTGTTTGATCCATATCTGCATTGAACCTTGTCTCCATCAGGGTCAAAGGTCAACAAGCTGATATTTCTCTGACAGTTTGAGGGAACTCTGAGAGAACCAGAAGACAAACATCACATAATTATATCTGATATCAAATAATCTGTTAAAATGATTTGATTTACATTGAGGAGCTTCAGGATATTGACTGATTTGTGCCTCAGTGTTTTTCTTCCATCATTTTTTAGGTACTTAAACTCTTGTTTGAACATTGTTTCTTTGAGAAATTACAAAATGGTTCCTATGTTCATTATGTCTAATTTAATCTGCATTTCACAGAATAACATTTTTCACGACAAATCTTATTTCTAAGTATTTTTTAATGAATTATAAAATCTGGTTTTGTTTCCATGTAACTCTTTGGTCTCTGTTACAGATACGATTGGTTCGCAGTGTTTGGATCTCATTTTTCTTTACAAGAAAAAAGAACAAAAAAAAACTTCAGAATCAAAATACAGCTTATGCCCAATCAAAGGTATCAAAGGTTTCAGGTCCCTGGCAGCATATCTAGGTGGGCCCCATATGGGGAAAAGGAGGGCAGACCAGATGGGTCCCACATGGGTTTGTCCATTTAGGGCCACAGCCTACGTGGGCGCTACATGGACAAACCCATATGGGACCCATCTGGTCTGCCCTCCTTTTCCCCATATGGGGCCCAACTAGATATGCTGGCAGGGAGTATTTATTATTAACATGATATAAAAACTGAATTACCTCACAAGAGGAAGGATGCCGGTCTTTGGTGATGAGTTTGGTCTGTTGATGTCGGATCGTTTTCTCTCTTCAACAAACATCTGAGCGAGCCCAGATGTAACGCTGTTTCTGTTGTTTATCCAGGTGTTAGTATACCATCTTTAATAGAAGATATTGGGAAGATTTCTGATGTTACTTATAGTTTCTAAAACACAGAAAACCTTACAGAACAGCAGACCAGAAAACTGACAGGAGGAATTTTAGACTTCTTGGAAAAAACAGAAAATTATTAGATATATTTTTTCATGATGTTGAGATTCAGTCACCCAGAGTTGTAATTGTTGAAGTTTCTACTCTCCCACCAGGTGTACTCTCTCAGACACCATTCACCGCTGCTTTCATCGATCTTCTTACTACAGCCAGAGCACAGCCATGACTCAAGCTCCTCACATGAGCTGTAGCCAAACTTAAAGCGACGCACAGCCTGTAGATTTAAAGTGGAGAAGCGTTGGATACAAGACGATATATTTTCAAAAGGGAAAATAAAAGGAATTTCAGAAAATCTCAACTTACTGTAAACCTGCTTCCTTGTGTATATTTAGAGGTGTGAGAAAGCACAGCACCAGTATAACCAGCTTCTGTACGGCCGATTATCACCAGCAGCAGCACAAAGAGCAACATGATGAACGAATCAGTTCTGCTAAACTAAGATGGAATCATCAGGTAACCTTTGTGGCTCTGCTGTCGTAAGGTGCTTTGGTTATGCAAACGCCTGANCTTAAAATCACCAGTAACTAAAGGAGTTTGAATCATCAATGTATTGGGGATGAATTGACACATGCTTCCTCCTGGTGCAGACTCTTCCTTTTTGGTTGGTTGTGGGTACAAAACAACACAAATCTACAAAAATGTGAAATAACTAATGTTGGAACTCAATTAAAATTTTTAATAGTATTTTAATTAAAAACTATATATCAATAAAATAAGCAAGATTTTCAATGCCAAAACCCTTTTCTGCTAAATTATTCAATACATACACATATGAGCTCAACAACAAAGATATTTAATATTTTTAAACTGTTATTTACAGAGTGCTATATACCCATTCAGCTTTCAAGTGTTTTAGAGACTTATTTGTCTTTTTGAAAAAATCCTTCTTTAGAAATGTGGACTGTAGATGCTAACATTAGTGTTTGTGCTGCTGCCACATATTTAGCATTGAGATGCTATTTCAGGCTTGAGCCCTTGTGCGTGCGAGGACTGAGGCAAATGATACAAGTGATATGGGTGTGGGGTCGGATGGACCCCATTTGTAAACAGAAGGCGGTTCCTAAGGGTGAATAGTTTCACTGATAGGCTAACTCCTTTTAGCACAACTTTGACAGTTGTGCTGATCATTCCTGATCAGCATTTAAAAATAGTCTATTCTAATGACCCATCAGATTGTTTTGTGAAAGCTAAAATTAACCCCAGTCACCCGAAAGAAGTGATTTTTGTCTTGTAATGTTGCTGTTTGTGGATTTCGCTTGTGCGTCAGAATTACGGGACGTAACAAAAACGCACAAATACAAAGGTTCTGGTTGGAACCTTTATATTTAAAAAATAAAAAAATTTTAGTAACAAAAAAACCTGAAAGCCAATTTAATGAAAATTTTTAACATGCTAAAATCTATGTAGTAATTTATTGAAATGTTTGCATTAAAGTTCCAGCCCTAGAAATAATTGATTGTTTTGTAAAGAAAGCTAGCTAAATACTAGTTTGCAATCCATATTTATTTCTTGTTAGAAATGAAATATGGTTAGAAAATTCTTTAAATACATAATGATATATTTAGTCAGATGCGTTAGCTTCAGTTCTGATGCTGTCATAAAGAAAATTAATTTCCGCTGGTTATTTTGCTTGGATTTCTTTTTTTCTTTCTTTTCTTTTTTTTTACCTCGGAGTTCATGTGAGATTTTGTGTTATTTTTAGTGCTTTTTTACATTCTGACGTGAAAACCATGATATAAATTCAATAAAACAAAAGGTCTGCGAAGGAAAGTGAAGGATGCTGACATGGTGTTGACGGACATCTATTTAATGCAGTCTGGCACCTTTTTCTACAGCCGAGCAGTCATGTGGCGATGTGTCCCGCTATTTTTGAGTTTTGTGCGATTGTTAAAAGAAATCCATCTGTGGCAAGTGCCAAGTAATGTTAAAATGTGTAAAGCTGACTCACAGCTTCTGGCTGCAGTTCCCAGAAGGGAGTTGGGTGGAGGTGTGGATGGGGGTTCTCTGAACTGTGTCGTTCCTGATCAGCATTTAAAAAGCCCTAAACATGCATGCTTGGAGCGTTACAAAATGTTGCTGTGTGAGTTCTGCTTCAGAGAGACAGGTGTTGGCTCAGCGTGACAGCAGACGGTAACCCCTTGTCTCCTGGTACCTAACGAAGAGGATAACTTCTCTTCATGTAAAATATTTATTATACAACACTAGAATACATTCAGGGGTATAACATTCAAGAATGTGTTGTGACTACATGATCTGATGATGAATACAGTTTAATCTTTAGAGAGCATGTGGCACTAATAATCCAGGTAAATATAAGAGAAACTGGCTGTAAAATAAAGGGCACTTTTGCATTACTGTAGGATACATAGTGTGTACACTGTAAAGGATTTCTGTAAATTTACATAAATTTGTTGGTTCTGTACTGTTGTGAATTTCAACAGTATCTTCTTGTATTTCATAATAACAGTAACGTACTGTTAAATATTGACACTTAACATGTTAATTTACAGTAAACGTAACTGGTTAGGCAGTAAATAACTGTAATTCAAGTTGAATTAAACACATAATACAGTATTTTTTCTATGCTATGGAAAAATAGTCCTTTTCCTCCATTATCGGTGAGAATCTTTTCAAACCCTGTTGGCTGCTGGTTCTGTTCTGATAACATCACAATCAACTCAGAGGATGAGTTTTTGAGGGGACAAGACTTGTGAACTTGTGTTTGGACAACACTCTTCTGCTTCAGTCCACAAGTTCAGAAGGTTAAGATTATTCCTGAACTGTTTTGTATGTGTGGTTATTGAACTGCTCATATATCTTATATATTAGGCAGTATTTAGAACTTGACAAAGTTGCCAAAATTAAGAAAGGAGCTGCTAGTAATAGCTAACAGTGGAGCACTATAAGATTTGAGGTTATTTTGTCTTAGTTAATTTCATGGAAAGTTTTTCAAATGTAAGCTAACCTCTGGTATTTAGACCACAGACTTTTTTCATCCCCTTTTTAAGATATTTAGTTGTAAACGTTAAGACACTTACCAGTTACAATTTACAGATGAATGTAACTATTTTAGTTATAAAAACTCTTTACATCATTAAGTTAAACAAGGAGTTTTTTTTTTTTTTCAAAAGTGAGTGGAATACATATGTGGTCAATTAGTTATTTAGAAAAGAATTCAGCAGTTTTGAGCACCAGTAATTAGTTTGCACACTTGCTCATTTTAGCCTAGTGTTATTGTGATTGGCTTACGTAAGCTTCTGCATATGACATTTATGTTTCTAACCCAAGTTATTTTATTACACTACAACTGAAAATCTATTTTTGTTGATGAAGACAGAAATTTAAGTAGAACAAGACGATATCGTGTGACATGTGTGCTAAGACTTTCTCTGATACATTAAGTGACCCATATGCAGACCCACAGTTGAACACCTCATGCTTCTTTTAAGTGTGTTTATCCTGGATGTCACAGAACTTTCCAGAAGTTCAGAATATTTAAATCTCTGCCACTACTGTGGTCAATCAAGGTCAGCACGACATCGAGCTGTTGATTTAAATTGTCACTCCAGAATTAGATGCTTATCATAGTACACCAATGCAGAGAGACTACTGCTATGTTGCTCATGAGGACCTACTCGACTATTATCCACTGACAGAACACACTGTTGGAGAATGCCTCTTCTAATTCTTCATCATTCTCTCCCAACCTTTTAGAAGAATGTCTGCACTGGAAGAGAATCTCAAGAGGATTATGCTTAATACTTTGCTCAATATATCTATGGAGACACAATTACAATCTGTTTTCACGCTCCAGACATCTGGTATCAAATCTGTGGATGACCTGAAATATGTCAAACAGGAAGACCTCAAAGATCTGCTGCCAGTTATACAGCAGAGAAAATTACTGGAAGCCTTCAGGTAATTTACATCTTCCCAGCCATAGATTGTTAGACACATTCATTTTTATTAAAGTCATATCATTTATGTAAAAGGTCATGCCAATAATGATTGTCCTTTTTATGGGTTATATATTTAATTAATTTTAGGATTTGTTGTTTCAGAAACCAAGCCTGTGACTTCAAATCTCCACGTTATTCAGTGACTCAGATTCAAGTTCCATTCATCCCAGTTGCTCACTGTCATCCACCTCGTCACTTGCCAGGCCCAATGTTGCATCCTGGACATCAGCACATTCAACCCCAAACAGTGCCAACTGTGTACTTCCACAAGACAGGAAGTGACCTGATATATTTAAGTGCCATGGAACATTATCATAGTAATGAAACCTACTATGCTGTGCGCCTTGGAGAGAGTGCACTATCTAGGAGAAAGAGCAGGAAGTGGCAAACATGAAGGTGCTGAGATTTTTCTTGGAAGTGACTGTAGTGGTATAGAAATATACATAATTCCACACAAGTAGTTTCCAGGTGAGAAGTTCCGGTTCTTGAAGTGGGCGTGGTGTATATAAGGAGCTGCGGCGTTCATTCAGGCATGTGTCGTCTTTGTTCTCCCACTGTGTGGCTCGTGTCCTGTGGGCTCTGGCAGCGAAAAGCAACAAATCGTTGGCTGGTGCATGTTGTGCTGATATCCTGGTGGTAGGTGTTCTCTCTCCCTGCACTTTTGCTGATCTTGGTCAGAAAATCTATGTGTGATCATAGGTAAAACGCCACTGCGCTGCGCTCCTTCTCTTCCTCGTTCTGCGAGTGTGTGTGTGCATGTTTGTGGATCGGCAGGTAAGAAATTAACGCTCATCTAAGCTCCAGTTTGTTCCAGTTTTATTTAAAATGGTGACTAATTAATTTTCGCAGGTCCCCCACAGTTGGACCATTGCTGGTCTGCTCTGTCTGCATTGGTCTCCCGGATCTCTGTCTGTTTGCTTTCATCTCCCAGATTTCTGCACAATCGTTTTAAAGTTGAACTGCTGCGGCGTCATCTGCCTTCGTTGAAGCGTGTTTGGGGTGTGGCATCGGCGAGCCCATTTCACCTCCTGCTGTGGCGTGGCAAGAGGGCCACGCCTGGTCCTGATGTTTTAACTTGTATTGTCTATTGTTGATTTCTATTTCATTACTTATTTTGTTTACAGCCCTTTTTGTTCTTTATTTAGTCAGGCTGATATTGTTTTCCTTTATTAGGTTTAAGATTGTTATATTGGTTAACTGTTTTTGTTTGTTTGCAGTTGCTGAGGTCCGGTGATGGTGTGGTGACTGTGTCTTCCTCTTCTGCGTACTGTGATTCTTGAGTTTGGGTTGTCTTCACTGCATCTGGTGTTAAAGGTTTTTTTTTTTTTTTGGTTTGCTGTGTTTGGTGGATATTGTCCCCACAGCGCCCCCTACGGCTGGTAACCTCAGCTACTGCAGCTCTTCTACTTTTTTGACTTCCTTTGTTGTTGTTTTTTTTTTAAACTGGTTTTAAAAAGAAAATTTAAAAAGAATTTAATAAATGGTTTTTGTAAACTTTAAACTGTCTTGGATGTTTCAATCCTTCTCATAACCGAACCTGTGTGCCTTAAACAAAAGGTAATATTCTCTGGGTGAAATTCCCAGGGTGGCGTTGTTGAGCAATCTATTAAAACTGTCATGATCCGTGTTTTTGTGTGTGTATTTTTGAGTCATTTCTGTGCTTATTGTTATCCTTTTCCCTGTGAGTCTCAGTCTCTGCCTTCCATGTCCCCGTTGATTGTCTCCCAGGTGTGTCTCGTTCCCTTGATTACCTCGTGTGTATTTATGTCCATCTGTTGTCTTTGTCTCTGGTCGTGTCCTTGTCTGTGTCTATGTCTTAGTCCCTGTCTAAGTGCGCTTGTCCAGTCGAACTGTGAAGTCCTGGATAGTGTAAGCTCCCATTTCCAGTCCTGTTTATCAGTTGCTACCGGTGTTTAGCTGTGTGCTAGTCTCTCCGCCATGCTGCCTGTATTGGACTGTTACGAGCATCATTATTATTAAATTCATCATCATCTTCACCATACCTGGGTCTCTGCGTCTATCCTCACCACTACCAACAACCAATTCTGACAAAAACTAAAGTTCCACAAAATCTGAGTTCCATCTAGTGTCGCCACATGAGAAGATGAGAAACTAATTGATCATATGAACAGAGAAGGTGGAGCACTTTTAAGACTGAGGTAGAGACAAGGGGCCTCATGCATAAAGCGCACAAAAATGTACGGTGCCATATTTTATGCACAAGTTGGCATGTATAAAAATTAACTTTGCGTCAACGTGTGCGTAAATATACGCACACATTTTTGCTGGTGTGAAAATGTGCGGCAGCCCCACAACCTTTTTCTGTGGACAATATTAAACCACAAAGCGTCAAAACTCTCCTAAATACACTGAAACCTGATGACATTCAGTGTTTTTTAGACCAAGAAGCATCAAACCTGTTTTTTTCATGGTTTTATTTTATTTTTTTTATTGATTAAAAGTAAACGATAAAACTGAACCACATTTTTACCCATACAATAAAGTAACATGAACACAAAATAAAGAAAATAAAAATAAAAGGATGTGAAAACCTCATTAGAATGTAAATGGTACTTTTCCTCAGTTTTTGTCTCATAAAGATGTAAGGCGTCGGTCTGTGCGCCAGAGCGCATGAAATGCATCTATGGGGTAATTTAATTCTCACCAAAACCATCAAACCAAAAAAAACAAAACAGGGTTGGATCAGCAGATTAACTCCAAACAGGTTTGATTATTTTTAAGGTGA
>NW_015116285.1:26907-28743 GCF_001443285.1 Poecilia latipinna
GACGCTGGTCATCGTTACAGGCTCTCCACCAAGATCAAAGGGGAAGCAGAGACACATCAGAAGAAGAAAAAACAAAACATCATTTGTTACAATTGTCCACTGTGAGCTGAGACGTGTAACATCAGTAACTTCAGTGTTACACCTCTGGAATATTTTTTTGCAGTTTCTCTTATTGTGATACAGTAACTGTTTCACTTCAACATTTAATTTCCTGATAGAATAATAAATCTATGAACTAAATGTACTTACAGGAGAATTTCGTTCCTTGTCTTTTACTTTGAAAGAATCTAAAGGAAGTACTATTCCCATATCAGCTCTAGCTTTATTATGGTTGTAGTTGCATATGGAGTCCACTAGGGGGCAGAAGGCTGCGTTAGCAGTTAGCTTGTTACTGGTCCAGAAGTTACTGGATGATAAAAAGTATTTCCTCCTTTCTGGGTCTTTTTCTTCTGTCCAGATAATTTATTTATACCTTAATAAACCCAGTGGACATGCAGAGGAGATAATAATGATCCTGTAAAGGTGATCACAGTCAAATGGTGTTTTTACACCAAGATCGAATCTTTGGAGGGAAAGAAAACTAAACAAACTGACAGGTTTAAAACTTTTACACAGTAATGTTTCATTTTTAGATGTTACACTTCATTATTTTTTACCCTTAATTTTTCTACTAATCTGCAATGAAGACGTTTCCCCTGTTTGCTTCTCAGGTTATAAATAAATGTTCAAACTGGTGACAGAGACGCGTCTGTTGGACTGAAAGATGAAACTTTTTTCTATGATCATGAAGTTTGTTTTCTTAAGGCTGCAGAGCCGACAGGCTGGAAAACCATCAGCTGTCAGGTTCAACCTGAACAGGGTCACCAACCTTTTTGAGACTGGGAGCTACTTCATGGGTACAGAGTAACACGAAGGGCTACTTGTTTGATACAGACATACATTTTCTTAGCTCACTCTTAATAACAATAATACATATGTACACATGATTACATGCGGTATGATCATATTAATGTTAGGGATTACTCACTATAGTTGTCAGTAATGATTTACCATGGCAGATATAGTTAATTGCTATTATGTGATCAGAAGTTCTTAGTTCAGAGTTTTAAGTTTGAGTCCCTTTTGGAGCTTTTCTGTGTGATTCTAAATTTCCTCCAAGTGATCGACAGTATGGATTATTGCAGCTGCAGCTGTACGCCTGTATACACTTTGAGTTCCTTGAGATTTTCCTTTTAAATAAAAAAGAAAAGAATAGTTATTGTATATTTTATTATCTAACCCTCTTTACTATTAAAATTGTGGAGAAAAAAACATTTTGTGTCAAAGCATCTTGTACGTAGCGCACATCAGTCTGTCTGAGGGGGTAGGCACGCAAAAGGCTAAATCATATTGGTCAGTTTACTTTTGTTAATTTTTTGCTTTTTCTGTGAGCTAAAAATGAATGAGCTCCTCCTGTTGTCCTAAGATCTGCCTGAGCTTTTTACCCTGCGCAGTTCTGACGGTCGCCGGTTTATTAGCCTTTTTGTGGTTTCGCGAACTGAAAAGCTGACGGGTCAACCGTAAAAAAAAAAAAAAAAGTTAGACAGGTTGGAGAGTAGCACAAAACTATCACTGTCTGCACCTAACCAGCGCAAACCTAAACCACAAAAGCAGTAGACTTTTTTTTTTTTACAAACGATGCTAAATAATAGACATGAAAGTGAAGCCTACCCGTATGATCCACGGAAAGACGGGGATGTTGATTCCCAGGTTCAGGTGGTGTCAGACATCCAGAGGAGGAGAAAGTGATGCAACATTGTTTGCTTAATTTTTACTCTTTTGGGGACTAGATTAAAT
>NW_015116285.1:33111-37024 GCF_001443285.1 Poecilia latipinna
AATGGCTATTTTTAGAACTTGCTCACGGGCGACTGACAAGGTCCCCTCGGGCGACCGGGGACCCACGGGCACCGTGTTGGTGACCCCTGCTGTAGACAATCCAGTATGTACGTAGCTGCGCAAAAATGTGCCGCATTTTGGAGCGTTTTGGCTCTGATGGAGACCATCGCCAATGGAAGTATTCAGAGGGAACATTTGTTCAGAGATTATATTTATCTTCTGTTGATGATGGTTTATTAGTGTTTAGATTAATCCAGACTGATCATCCTGGAGCTCTGAGCTAAACTTAAAGAAGGAGCCGTGCGTTACCGGTACTGGTGCAACTGCAGTCATCGAGCCGCCCGCTATGTGAATGTGCCTTATGGACAGAAAGCATCTTTATTCTGTAAATATACAACTTATGCACATGATTCTACTATTTAGAATAAACGTCCAATTTCCCCACTCAAAGACCCTCTGACACGCTGTCTGTCTTTAAATCCCAGCTGAACGCCCTATTGTTCAAACGGGCATTTTCACAATCTCTTTAATTAATTTATTTATTTTATTTGGATTTTATTTTTTTCTTTAAAATGTATTTTTATTTTTGTGAGGTGACCTTATGTGTCCTGAAAACACTTTTTAAATAAAATATATAGTTATTATTACAAATATACTGCTACAAACAAGGACGTCGCCTATTGCTTCACGTGGTGGCAGACTTCCAGGTACATACATATGTATTTATGGGTGGCGACAGGGCGGACTAGCAGCTGCGCTCTATTTCCCTCAAATTAGGATTTATGAAGGAAAGGTGCGCGGCCACATGCGTGCGCACGGCTTTATGCATCTGTAGCAGCATAAATGGTACGCTGCCACTTTAAGGTCAATTTTGGCTGCTGCGTATAAGCAATAGTGATGGGCAAATTAAGCCTCATGAAGCAATGAACCTTTTGCAAAAAGGTTCCTTACTCGCTGCTTCATTCATCACTCACTAGTGACATCTGCTGGTGAAACTGTAACAGCCTTGTCACTCAGTTGGATCATACTTCCAAAAATTACTCAATGCAATATTGTCACAAAGTTTTCATCAAACTCATGTTTAGTAACAGGAGAGTCAATTAAATTATATTTAATTGTCATATGTTTTAAATATTAAAATGATTTGTAGCCAATCTAATCCTTGACTATCAGTGGTTGTGTTGGGTTTTCTTTTATATCATGGACTTATTTGACAATGAAGGTATGTTGTACTTTAATGTATTGGGAATTGAGTGATTGTTGAGGCAGACTGAATACTTTCAGTGAAAAACTTGCTTCCTGAAAAACAGAATTTGTTTAAAACAATCTCTTCTTGGGAGTTGTAGTTCTGGTTTTTAACAGTACAAATAAAGTTTGCCTCTTGCATTGGTTTTTAGTCTGTTTTTGATGTGTGAATCTGATGTATCTCCTGATCAAACAAAAATAATAAAGAACTGTTCAGATTTTAGGTTTAATTGTTTTTATTTAGGAACAGGACTTTTTTCACTGTTTCAGGTTGTAGACGGTTTCTTCGTCGGCAGATGACCTCCCCCGCCTTGGAAAAAACTCGTTCACAAGGCACTGATGATGCAGGTGAACAGAGGAACTTCAGTGCCATACAGTACAAATGGGGATGCACATGTTTGTGTGTGTGCCAATACTCCAAAGGATCTTCATATCTCCTTAGGTTCATTTCGGCGAGGTATCGCTCCACTTCAACAATGGCATCTGCTGTGGCATTAGAGCTACGCCTCTTCTGGTCCACTGTAGAATCTAACAGAGACCACAGTTCACCTATAAATAACAAAAAAATCATTACAGATAATATACACCAACAACTGAAATACAGTAGTACAAATGTCACAAGAAAATAAAAAAAAAAGAAAACTCACAAGATTTGCTGATGCCTTCTCCTGCATCTGCTGAATCCTGCAGCTGGTTACCTTCATTGCTTGCAATTAGTGCAGAACATCCTGTTTTCAGCCACCGTACTGTGTCTTGTGCCTTGCTTTGACTGACAAAGCCAAGAGTTTTGAACCTAGGGTCCAGTAATGTGGCCATTGTCATGACACTTAATGATTCAATATTTGCAATTTGTTCTTTGACACGCCTCAATAGGTTTTCAGACAGAAGTCTTGCAACATCATTTTTTATATTTGCCGTCTTTGTAAGCACTGCATGGTGTAGCATGTTCATTAAAGGTATAACCTTGGATATTGACACCCTTTTCTCTTCAGAGAGCTCTGAAGTTGCTTGGAAAAATGGGAGCAACACCAGTAACGATTCCTCAATTATCTCATAATCCTGAGAAGTCAGAGGGATTGTATCAGTTTTGAGTGTTGTGAGGGCTTACAGCCACAGGTTCTTTTTGTTGAAACAGACATTCCAACATGAGGTAAGTGCTGTTCCAGCGTGTGTCCACATCGATTATGAGCTTTTGCGACTGTCTTCCCATCTGTATTTGAATCCCTTCTAGCTTTTCTTTACCTGTGGTGCTTGAGTGAAAATATGCTACAATTCTTTTAGCCTTTGCGCGGATGTCACAGAGGGCAGGGATCTGGTCAAATGATTTCTGGACTAATAAATTCAGTCCATGAGCAATGCAAATGGAGTGCCTGATCTTTAATGCCTTAGCACATGCAATCATGTTAGCTGCAGCATCAGTCACCAGACAGTTCACCTTATCAGTAATTCCCCACTCCGCCATGTGATTATGCACCACCCTGGCCAGATTCTCAGATGTGTGAGTGGAAGGGAAATGCTCCACTCCAACTAATACAATGCCCAGTTTGTCATTGGGATCAATAAAGTGGCATGTTATGGGCCAGGTAAGCCTCCATATTCATGGAGGTCCACATATCTGCGGTCAGACTGACGGCAGACACCTTTTGAATGTCTTCTTTGGCTTTTTCTTTTGTTTTGTAGTATTTCTCTTCCACCATCTTTTTTAATGCCTGAAATGAAAAGCAAAATAATTCATTTAAATAACTGAAATGATTTCCATTTACCACATTAGCTGGTATGTTTGACACATATAAACCTTTCTGGTAGGAAGAACATAGGTTGGATCCAGCAAATGAATGAGCTCCCTGAACCCCTCATACTCCACTACTGAAAAGGGTTGGGAATCCTTTACAATCAAGTTTACCACAGCCTCATCTAGCACCTGCTTCCTGGAATCTGTAAGACGCATAAATATAAAACAATCAAAATATTATACTGATAGATATATGAATGAAATAATTTTAAACACATAAAACAATGTCATACTCTGGCTGGTGTCTCCTGTGTTTAAAGTGTACTTATTTTCATGTAGGGCCCTGTAATGCCTAATCATTGATGATGTGTTGTTGTAGACCAACACCCTGTCACACAGCAAACATTTCACCTGAAATAAAAGGATGGCGAATTTCACACAAAGTTGCTATTAATGATGCAAATGTAGTCAGATCTTGTGCAAACAGTATACAAAACTTATGATCTGTCATCTCAAAATACTCCCAGATATGAGAGGTTTTTTACGGAAGCGCATTGCTATCACGCAGGAAAAAAAAATTTCGAGCGCTATCACGTTATAACGTGATAGCGCTCAAAAAATTTTTTTCCTGCGTGATAGCAATGCGTCTTCCGTAGTTTTTCTCTTTTTTGACGGCTCCATTTCAACCAGTGCTGATGAAAACGGCTCTGCTGACGCGCCACCAAACCACCTACTACAACCCACGAAGCAACAGGGTTCATAGCGCTTTTATTTTGAAAAACAATACGCAAAATGAAGCAATGACGTGGCAGATGTAATGCGAGGCCTCGTTTGTTGCTGATTACATGATTTTGCTTAATGTGACACAAGCTCCGAAGCGGGGCTTCATCGGACACGCCCCCTTTTTACTCGGTACACTCATAGACATAATATAAG
>NW_015116285.1:37621-40404 GCF_001443285.1 Poecilia latipinna
TCACTCAGTTGGATCATACTTTCAAAAATTTGTAAATGCAATATTGTCACAAAGTTTTTATCAAACTCATATTTAGTAACAGGAGAATCAATTAAATCATATTTAATTGTCATGTTTTAATTATTAAAATGATTTGTAGCCAATCTAATCCTTGACCATCAGTGGTTGTGTTGGGTTTTCTTTTATGTCATGGACTTATTTGATAATGAAGATATGTTGTTTGCTGTATTGGGAATTGAGTGATTGTTGAGGCAGACTGAATACTTTGAGTGAAAAACTTGCTTCCTGACAAACAGAATTTGTTTAAAATGATCTCTTCTTGGAAGTTCTAGTTCTGGTTTTTAACAGTACAAATAAAGTTTGCCTCTTCCAATGGTTTTTAGTCTGTTTTTGATGTGTGAATCTGATGTATCTCCTGATCAAACAAAAATAATTAAGAACTGTTTGGATTTTAGGTTTAATTGTTTTTATTTAGGAACAGGACTTTTTTCACTGTTTCAGGTTGTAGACGGTTTCTTCGTCGGCAGATGACCTCCCACGCCTTGGAAAAAACTCGTTCACAAGGCACTGATGATGCAGGTGAACAGAGGAACTTCAGTGCCATACAGTACAAATGGGGATGCACATGTTTGTGTGTGTGCCAATACTCCAAAGGATCTTCATATCTCCTTAGGCTCATTTCGGCGAGGGATCGCTCTACTTCAACAATGGCATCTGCTGTGGCATTAGAGCTACGCCTCTTTTTGTCCACTGTAGAATCTAACAGAGACCACAGTTCACCTATAAATAACAAAAAAATCATTACAGATAATATACACCAACAACTGAAATACAGTAGTACAAATGTCACAAGAAAATAAAAAAGAAAACTCACAAGATTTGCTGGTGCCTTCTCCTGCATCTGCTGAATCCTGCAGCTGGTTACCTTCATTGTTTGCAATTAGTGCAGAACATTCTGCTTTCAGCCGCCGTACTGCATCTTGTGCCTTGCTTTGACTGACAAAACCAAGAGTTTTGAACCTAGGGTCCAGCAATGTGGCCATTGTAATGACACTTAATTATTCAATATTTGCAATTTGTTCTTTGACACGCCTCAATAGGTTTTCAGACAGAAGTCTTGGAACATAACTTTTTATATTTGCCGTCTTTGTAAGCACTGCATGGTGTAGCATGTTCATTAAAGGTATAACCTTGGATATTGACACCCTTTTCTCTTCAGAGAGCTCTGAAGTTGCTTGGAAAAATGGGAACAACACCGGTAACGATTCCTCAATTATCTCATAATCCTGAGAAGTCAGAGGGATTATATCAGTTTTGAGTGTTGTGAGGGCTACAGCCACAGGTTCTTTTTGTTGAAACAGACGTTCCAACATGAGGTAAGTGCTGTTCCAGCGTGTATCCACATTGATTATGAGCTTTTGCGACTGTCTTCCCATCTGTATTTGAATCCCTTCTAGCTTTTCTTTACCTGTGGTGCTTGAGTGGAAATATGCCACAATTCTTTTAGCCTTTGCGCGGATGTCACAGAGGGCAGGGATCTGGTCAGATGATTTTCGGACTAATAAATTCAGTCCATGAGCAATGCAAATGGAGTGCCTGATCTTTAATGCCTTAGCACATGCAATCATGTTAGCTGCGGCATCAGTCACCAGACAGTTCACCTTATCAGTAATTCCCCACTCCGCCATGTGATTATGCACCACCCTGGCCAGATTCTCAGATGTGTGAGTGGAAGGGAAATGCTCCACTCCAATTAATACAATGCCCAGTTTGTCATTGGGATCAAAGAAGTGGCATGTTATGGGCCAGGTAAGCCTCCATATTCATGGAGGTCCACATATCTGCGGTCAGACTGACGGCAGACACCTTTTGAATGTCTTCTTTGGCTTTTTCTTTTGTTTTGTAGTATTTCTCTTCCACCATCTTTTTTAATGCCTGAAATGAAAAGCAAAATAATTCATTTAAATAACTGAAATGATTTCCATTTACCACATTAGCTGGTATTTTTGACACATATAAACCTTTCTGGTAGGAAGAACATAGGTTGAATCCAGCAAATGAATGAGCTCCCTGAACCCCTCATCCTCCACTACTGAAAAGGGTTGGGAATCCTTTACAATCAAGTTTACCACAGCCTCATCTAGCACTTGCTTCCTGGAATCTGTAAGACGCATAAATATAAAACAATCGAAATATTATACTGATAGATATGAATGAAATAATTTTAAACACATTAAACAATGTCATACTCTGGCTGGTGTCTCCTGTGTTTAAAGTGTACTTATTTTCATGTAGGGCCCTGTAATGCCTAATCATTGATGATGTGTTGTTGTAGACCAACACCCTGTCACACAGCAAACATTTCACCTGAATTAAAAGGATGGTGAAGTTCACACAAAGTGTAATGATGCAAATGTAGTCAGATCTTGTGCAAACATTATACAAACCTTTTTGTGGTCTGTCATCTCAAATTACTCCCAGATATGAGAGGTTTTTCTCTTTGACGGCTCCATTTCAACCAGTGCTGATGAAAACGGCTCTGCTGATGCGCTACCAAACCACCTACTACAACCCACGAAGCAGCAGAGTTCATAGCGCTTTTATTTTGAAAAACGATACGCAAAATGAAGCAATGACGTGGCAGATGTAATGCGAGGCCTCGTTTGTTGCTGATCACGTGATTTTGCTCAATGTGACACAAGCTCCGAAGCGGGGCTTCATCGGACACGCCCCCTTTTTACTCGGTACACGCCTCGAAGCCACGCTTCAGATAGCCCATCACT
>NW_015116285.1:40828-45145 GCF_001443285.1 Poecilia latipinna
TGCTAACTGGTCTATCTGCTTAGTCTCCTTTGCTGCACCTCCAATATCTGGACTGATCTGTCCATTCATTTGTTTGCTGACAGGAAGGTAAGGGCTAACGTGGCTAGGTAACATCTACCCCATGTAAACAAAACCTTCACATAGCATTTTCTTACAGTTGCACTGCATCTAGGCAGAATTGGGGATCTGGTAATTTGGCAGTGCAGTCACTTATCAGGTCACAGGTAAGCAGCTGCTGCAAGTTATGTTTTTGTTAGCAGTTGTATTAATAATTTGCTCTGTTCTTTTTAACCTTCTGATGACTCATCAGCATTGTAGCTGGAGTGACACTTGCTGCTGTTTTGCCTACCTATAAATTGTTTTAAAAAACCAACCTGCACTTTCCCTGCTGCCGGGAGCATTGATGGCACTACAAAGGGGATAAAGTGCAACATTGTAGTGCTATTGTACCACTGTTTTACTCAATGTTTCATTTTTTGTCTTTCTTTTAGGGATTTGAGGCTTCTGTGATGGCGATGGTGACCCCTGATGGTGGTGTCTTGTCTTGTGTGTTGGAGCAACTTTTTCTTTCTTTGTTGTGTTTTTGTAGTGTCCAGGGTGGTCCCTTTTTCTGCACTGGATGTTGCCCCCTTCCCTCACTACTTCCCCCATTGGTAAGCCTCAGTTTTCTTTGAAATGTAGACATTTTCTTATAATAAATCTTGTCAAATGCATTCACCGTTTTAACCATTCAATTTCAGATTATTGGAAATTTAAGATATATTGAAATTTAATAAATTTTGTAGAACTTTTTGAATCTCGTCTCCTCATTTCCAGCAGAACTTACCTGTGTTCTTATTATATTACATTTTCCTTGAGTTATTCCAGGTAGCGTTGTCGGTCATTGTAACCCTTAACATTCTATATTTGGGTTCATAATAAGAAAATCCACCCCCAGGTTGCCACACATCCCTTTTTTTTTTTCCTTTTTTTTGTGCGTCGCACTTTTCTAAATTTTTCCGTATGCCAAGTTTTGGTGTGAAAACTTCGCATTCTTTCATGCATGAAGCTCCAGGTTGTTGAAGAAGGAGTTGTTAGGCAGAAGAGGAAGGCTTCAGACGATGCACTGATGAAATATTTTCTACATGGCACTGTTGTTGCTGCTGCTGCCATCTAAATGTTTCACTGTTGCAGCTATTTTACCTCAACTTCATGTTATTGGTTAAATTTTTTTCAGTAAATAAGGTCATGGTCATAATTTCACTAAAATCTGACATTATGAAATCTGTGTTCTGTGAATAAAAATATTTTAAATATTTAATACCTTGTAAACTTTTAAAGATTTATGGGAATTTGCAGATATCTGTAAGCTGATACACATTCTGTCAAATAAAATAATTAAAACAGCTTATTGTAATCTAACATACAGTAACATTGTGTCAAAATTAATTACACTACATGAACTGTAAAATAATGCTAAGATGCTACTTTCTTGCCCAAGAGTAGTTGACTGTTTTACTTTCAATCTACAGTAGTAGGTGTCCCTGCTGTTATTTTTACAGTGAAGTCCTTTACAGTATAGCTGGTAGCTGCATTATGAAGACAGCTCCTTCTTTACTTCTGTCAGCTGTCTAACGTCAATGTTCTTGTGCTTTTGCAAACCAACCATGGATTTACCCTTAACTGAATAAACTGGGATGTTTTCCTTAAAATTGTAGTCAACGTTTTTAATTCTGGTAAAGGTAACTAAAAAAAATCAGCAGTCTTGTTTAGGCATAGTTAAGATGCATGTTTTATGTTGAAATGTTTTATTTCATGTACACAATGAAAATGCAACAAAAATTGACACGCTTTGGTAGGGATGGACATTTAACGTATTATAATTTGTTGTGAAAAAATGTCCTAACCATTTGATTTATGATAAATTCCAATTATGTTTTGTGGGGATTGTTGGCTTTAGTATTTTCTCCACTATTTGCTCAATGAGAACATCGTCACATATCAATAAATTCAGAAATATGACTAAATTCAGTTACTGAACTATTTTGTGATACAAATCATTATCTCATTAACTCTCATTAAAAATGTTTGGGTCCTTCTTTAGTCACCATCATGAGAAGTCTCCTTCCAAACAATCTCTGGTGCAGTTCGCTTTCGGTGTGAACACAGACCTGCCTTAATCTGAACCAAGACCTACGTCTTTTTGGACTTCTCGAGCCACCATTGTTACTCGCAGCCCCACAAACCAATATCCAGGAGGCTTTAGTGATAGTGAGTGTTGTACTGAAATGATACCTGACCTGCCATGTTGTGGGTCAAGGCACGCAGAGCATCTCTTCTCCTTTGGTTTACACAGCACATTAGCCAATTCTGTTCCAAAATTCGAAATATACCCTGAATGAGTTTCTCTTAATATTCAAATTAAGATTGGTAAAGCAGTCGTAATGCCACAAATGTACACAACAGAAGTTAAGCTCGCAAGGTATCCATGTTTGTTTTCTCTGTGGGACCGTTACATCACCGTCATTTCTGATGGATGGGAGCAATTATAATGTGAAAGCAAACCACACCAAACGAAAATAAAATCTACTTTTACCAAAAGACTTGATCTGAATCACACAGCAGGAGATTGAATATTCAAAACAGCCTGACTTTCAGATGATTTTTCGGTATAATTCTATAAAAATGGTATTTTATTCACATTTGAATCCACAATTACAAAAGATGTAAAATAACTGCCTCCATTCACACACTCAGTTGCCAATATGACTTGCGTGCCACAGTGAAGGCTTTCATTTGGTCTGAAATGCTAATTTGTCACACATTAAAAGAAAATGCATTCTAGAGTGCTTGACTTTTAATTGCAGTGTTAGTCAGCCTCTGTGAACACAACAGTAAAGACACACTGGTTTAACAGATATCTGTAGCCACTTCCTGATGGGAAAACAGAAATCTACTTTCAGACAGCTACAGTAAAAGGAAATCTTGGTAAGTCTCTTTTTATTGCTCACATCAGGCAACATCTTCAATTTAAAAGCCCAGCATGATGCTGTGATACATCAGGTTAATTTGACGTAACCAATTTAAAGTGTCATCTTTGAGGGAAGAAATGGATGACAGACAGTGTGACATGTTGGGTGAAAAAGCTAAAATAAAGGCGTCATTTCTCTTGAACTCCAGGTGTTGCCTATCATGACCTTTATCAGCAGGAGACAACGCGATAAGCCCGGCGAGAAAAGGTGAAATAATGTGTCAAAGAGACAGAGGTCAGGCAGCCCCAGCTGATGGAGTAAATTAGCGGTTGAATAATTGCTTGGTTGAGTAAAAACCTTCTCTGTTCTGTAAAGACAGAACAACGAATATAAAAAACACACAGACATTTTAAATGTCCATGTGGAATAAAGAGCTCTTCAATTTAAAATAGATGTCCAGTGCAACTACAATTTATTGGTAACACTTTATTTGAAGGGGGTTGAATAAGACTGACATGACACCTGTCATGAACATGAATTAGCCTTCATGAATATTTATGACTGTTGTCATAAAGCGTCATTCTGTAAATTTGGACACTTTTAATACAAAGTTGACATTATTCAAAATGTCTTTGTTATGACAACTTGACATTAACCAGGAAATCATTACTGTTTAAACTTTACCTTTAATAACATAAAGTTACCTAATTTTTAAAGTGCAATCAGTAATACTTTTATAACAAATTTATATCAGTAATGATTTCTTGGTTAAAGTTAAGTTGTCATAACAAAGACATTTTGAATAATGTCAACTTTGTATTAAGTGTCACAATTTACCGAATGACGCTTTATGACAACAGTCATAAATATTCATGAAGGCTTATTCATGTTCATGACAGGTGTTATGACATGTTTATGACAGTGTCATGACAGTCTTATTCAACCCCCTTCAAATAAAGTGTTACCAATTTATTTTGTCATGTTTACAGACTTCCTTACAACAGTGTATCAGGGTCATTGTAGATTAAAAAAGATGAAGTAAATTCCTGCCAACAAAAGAGAAATTGAGCTTAATCTCACATTTTCTAGAAAAAAAAAACATAGATATTTCTGAGATTTCAAAGTAAAAAATTTGCAAGAAAAGAACTCAGACATTTTGAGCTTAATATCAGAAATTTTCTAGACAAAAACTTGGAAATTTCTTTTTCAAAACTAATTGTTTTACTTCTCCAAATTGGAATTAGAGAAATAAATTCACTTAATGGAGACACACCAATTTTGAAAAGTTGCATTTGTCTATCAAACAAAGAAGAGAAGTGGTTAGAGCAGAGGTTCCCAAACTGTGGGGCGCGCCCCCTAGGGGGGG
>NW_015116286.1:0-17881 GCF_001443285.1 Poecilia latipinna
CTTGCATGTTTTAGTGTTGTGTGATAGTTACGTAGTCTTTCTTTGTAGATGTCATAATAAACGTGCAGTTGAGTTTTACGCCATTTCCGTTCGGCCCTACGGCAGAGTTGTCTTGCAGATTGAACTGCTTGTGCATTTCTCCATGGAGATTTCTTCCTACCAGTCACAACTTTCACTTTAATGGGGGCAATGTAATCAATGATATCTGAAAGTTTGCACTGAAAATCATCTACCAACTTATCTACGTCATTATAGCTTAAGGACGAGGAAGAAGAGTAGATTTGATTAAATGTTTCTGCTGTGTTTTCTGTGAAAGTACGTTTTGTGATAGTAGCTGTTTGTCCAAGTGGGTTAATGGATAAAGAACATTCAAAGATAACAGGAAGTGATCCGACAGGCGACATCAGTTACAGAGACATTGGAAATATTCACACCCTTACCGATAACTAGGTCCAGTGTGTGTCCATGAGTGTGTGTTGCTTGTTTGACATGTTGTGTTAAACCAAAACTCTCTAATATATTACAGAGCTTTTTTGCCCCTCTGTCTTCAGGTTGTCAACATGAATGTTGAAATCACCGACAATTATCAAACAATCATAATCAATGCATACAAGAGATAGAAGTTCATTCAAGTCCGTAAAGAAACCTTCCTCATATGTTGGAGTTTTGTATAAAATTAGTGTCAAAGTTCTTTTGTGGCCTTTTACCACAATTCCAAGATGCTCAAAAGACATAAAATTACCCAAAGAGATTTTACTACAGTTTATGGTATTCTTAAATATTGAAGCCACGCCTCCTCCTTTTTTGTGTTTTCTATTCTCACTTAAAAAATTGTATGTAGGAGGCGCTGAGTCAATTAGTATGATTGCTTCATTATTGTCATTCAGCCATGTTTCAGTCAGAAATAAAACATCAATATTACGCTCGGTGATGAAATCATTAATTAATAGAGCTTTAGCACATAGAGATCTGGGGTTTAAAAGAGTCAGTTTAAGTGACTTGGAGGCTGAAAGTTCTTCAGTCTCAGGTTCCTGTAGGCAGGGGATCAGTTTGAGGTTTGAATTAAGACCGCTGCTTTTTGTATTTCTGTTTTTTGTAACTTTTCCTCTAGTGATCCGGACAGGTAATGTCCTGCTATGAAATGTCGGGGGGCCAGACACATTCTGGTGGAAGACGGTTGTAAAAATAATATCTGGACCCCGGTCTCAGACCTCAGAGACGCAGAGCGCTGGATCCTCAGGGAGGTCAGAGGCAGGTGGCTTAGATGAAGTGAGGTCTGCTATGTTAACGCTAGGGAGAGTCGTGCCGAGGCGAACCTGTTGATCTATTCCAGCCTGCTGGGAGGAGGAAGAGTCCGTCCGCCTTCCTTTCTGACCCGTGTCCTCCACCAGCATCTTCATACGGCTCAGGTGCAGCCCGGCTCTCTTTAGTGATTGACTTCCTGGGAAACTCTGATCTTGTGAGTGAGTGTAGGAGCAGAGAGGGAGGGGGGAAGGAGGAGGGGAACCAGTCATTCTGTCCCCAGCACTTTGTTTTGGTACACTTTGCTTCTGATAAGAGAAGGGCTCCATCCTAGTCAGACATCCTTGAGCCTGTTCTTCTGAAGCGATTATCACATTGTTGTTCTTGTTGATAAAATGAAAAATGTTTGCAGTGAGCAGCCTTATTCCATGTTTGTTAAGATTGCATCCTCCTCTTCCAAAGAGGTGAAAGCGCTGCCAGTAGATCCAGAGGTTATCGATGAAGGTCACTGAGCTGGTAGAGCTTTAATCAGCCATTTGTTTATCATGCCCAGCCTGGAGTGTTTTTCGTCTCCACATTGAGGTGATGGAATTGGACCACTGAGAAATAACTTCATTTTTAATGTTCCCATAGTGTCCAGAAGAATATTAAAGTCCTTTTTCAGAATCTCCGATTTTTGTTTTGCCAGATCGTTGGCTCCAACATGCACAACTAAAGTCTCCATGTTTGGCTGATCAGCGGTTAGAGAGAGCACTTTGCGAGTCAAATCAGATACAGTGTCTCGTTTTCTTGGGATTGCAAACATGACTGATTCCATTTACTGTCTCATCTCCAACAATAAGCACTCTTTGCATACCTTTTGTTTTCCTGGTGGTCACTTTGTCCTTTGGAGCTTTGGGGGGTGGATGCGTTGGTTTAGCCTCATTGCTGATGTTTGAAGGTGGGTTTTCACTCAAAGGCTCAGGCTGGAGTGCAGAAAATCTGTTTTTCAGTGGGATTCCCACGGAGTCTGAATGTTTTGAGGCTTGGGTTGGTCGTGTTGTCCTTGGGAGCGGAGTCAGTGGGGCCGTTTTGGTTTCAGCTGCTTGTTTGCTATTCTTTGGCAGAGCAGGTGTTGAAGTTGAAGGTGGGTTTCGGCTCAGAGCCGGCCACGCTGTTTCGTCCAGGTGAGGGGATCTCCCCGTTAGTCGTCTCATGGAATCTGCAGTGTGAGACTTTGGTTTTGGCTTGGCGCCCTGAGCGATCCAGGGTGAGCTGTTTGGTGCAGGGTGTACGACCTCTCCGCTGATTTGAGGAAGAGTTGTTTCATTTCCACAGGTAGTGTTATGTGATATTTCCACCATAACAGAGAAGTCTATTATGGTGACAGGCCTAATATTATGATACACATCAGAAATCACAATAAATGAAATGGTTATTGTAATATTACTTTTAGGCGACATCTGATTCCCAGCTGAATCAAATGTCATGGATTTACTTCCAAATATTTTTGCCATTATCAAAACCAAAAACATTTACATTTGTGAATCCAAACCCCACTCTCATTAGAAAGTTTCAGATGTATTCCAAACCTCATCTGACAGCATCTGCAACTAAAAACTTTCAGTAACATTTCATCTTCAAGTTTCATTTTTGTCGCACTGGATACCCCCAGTTTTACCAACATGAACTTGGTGTGAAGCTGCTAAACTGAAGGCTTAAAACACATTTCATAAGCCACACACATACACACACGCACACGCACCCACACATACACACACACACGCACGCACATGCACACACACAGATATTTATAACCCACTTTTCAACAAAGATTTTAATTTCCTCTCAGGATATGAGAAAATCTTTGTTAATAATTCATGGTGGGACAGAGCGCATAATCGCCAGGCCAGATCGAAGCAGGCAGGCAGGGATTCTGATTGACAGGTTGATCTGATCTGCACTAATAGGGGACTTGATGAAAGAAAGCCAAGAGGAGGAAGAAGAGGAGAACCAAACAGCATCGCCCTCCGTTGCCATCTTAAAAAACAAGCTTTCAGAGAGTATTTGAGTTTGTGGCTGTTTGTGTGCAGCAAACAGTGTGTGGGTGTCAAGTTGGAGAGGGCCATATTTTTTAATCAGAGTTCATTTTCCCCCCAAATCTAATTAGAAGCGTGAGGGTAGCAGGGTTCTTGTGGGGGAGTTGGAGGGGTGGAAGCTGAAGAGAGAGAGAGGGGAGAATTAAATCCAAATGATTTAAGTGCTTTCCATGTCAAGCAGAATCTAATGTGTGACAGTGGAGGAGCAGGAGATGCTAATAACATCATGTTGCCCCTCCAAGGTTAGTGCAGCGAAAGAACAAAAAACAAATTAGCACGCCGATCCACCGCTTGCAGCATGCACAGGAAGGCTCAGAGGGAAAGTAAGAGTAAATGAAGACGATAGCAAGGATGGTGGGAAGCAGCTTCTGCAGGTTGAGCTAATTAACCATGTCCTGCAGAGATAGTGCAGAGGGCACAGGGTCTTCAGAAGAACTTCACTGAATTCAATACAAGTTTTTCTTTTATTCTTCTTCCTGGCGGCCTCATGGGAGTGAAAATGTCAGACCACACGAGATGACAGGACTCCCTGAGTAAAAACAGAAGTTCAGGCTGGACAACAGATTGATGGGGAATAAAATGAAGAAACAAAGTACAATGAATTAATGAACATTATCATACCAGGACCCAAATAATGAATCCTAGAACACAACTAGGATTCATTATTTGGTCTGCTATTAGAACAAGATTTATTATTGTACTGTTTTTACATGTACTTGTTTGATCAAATCCCTAAAAACCACAAGAAGATCTGACTGGTTTTGTTTTCCTAAGGAAAACTAACTAGGACAAACTTAACATCAGAAAATCCTCAAAGTCTGCAGAACATTTTCACGTTAGTGTAAGACTGAAAATTGGAGTTATGAAAATGTGAAATATTTTGGAAATGTTTTATTTTGAAAGGCTCCGTGGATGGGGAGAAGAGCGAACATTGGTTGACAGCTGAGTGCGGGACAGCTGATGTTTTTTATTTGTTCATACAGATAAGTTTTGCCTCAGTAGTGAATGTCTGCATGAAAATGATGCTTTGCTACTTTTTTCTGTCTACAACAGCAAAATAAATTACACCTCCTTTACCCTGTGTGGTGCTTAGAGGAACCTCACAGTTTCTCTAAGACTGGACTGGAGGAAATTAATATTTTTCATTTGTATAGATTATATCTATTAATATATTTTACACATTTTCATTTAAATATGTTATTATAAATGAGTTTTCACAAGCCTGATTTTTCTTTGCCCCCATGAGCACTTGGTGCCCTTTTTGAAGTGTGAGATGTATTATCCATACCACTGACAGAAATAAAAACAGAAATGGATTTGTAAATATTTGTATTTATTTTATTTAGCCAAAAAAAGTTATTTATGATTGAAAGTAAGACATGAATCAGTAGATAATACAATGTAAAAGAAGTGTCAAAAATAATTTAGGTGTCAAGTAAATAGTTATGTCTTCCTAAACAATCAATGAAAAAAAATGGCAGCTTTACAGTAAAGCATTTTAATAATTGCTGACAATTTATCTTTAGTGATGAGCTCCAGGTGTTTGAGGTTGGAAGGGCCTCCTAGTCTTTAGCTCACTTCATGACATCAGCCACCACCCCTGTAATGAAGGTTGTACAAAGTCTGCATGGAGCCAATTTTTTTCTTTATTCCAACTGAAATTAAGTTTGAAATCAATTAAACTTTTCTTGTGTGTTTTCTTGCTACAAATCTTCCCTTTGCATATCTTTGTGTCACTTGCAAATTAACAATTCATGACATTTATAAAAACTGAGGACATTAATGCAAAAGCATTGGACATATAAAGACATACATTTACGGTGAACCCTAATAGAAAAAACACCATTGAATCTGAGAACCTTAAGACTGTGAAGCTATGTAATGTTTACCACTTTTAATTTAGCTTTTTATTCACAGTCTTATTACCTGCCTCACCTTTATTGTCTTAAGGCAATTCTCTTTTGCAGCAGTGTGTTTTCTTTTCTCTCCCCAAATCCCTGCTTCATTTATTCTTTATTTCTAACTCTACATATACCCCTTGCCCCCAAATACTCTTACTCCCTTATTTCATCTGCATCCTCACAATCAGAACTTTGTGTTATGTGTTGCAGAGAATAGTAGAAAAAAATAGAAGACAAAACTAAAAGTGAGCATCTGATTCAGAACAACAATGAGTCATTAGATATTACAATGTATAATATCAGAGTCTTCTTCTGGTTGGAGATTTAACAATAGTGCTCTGTCTGTCCTCCATACCACTTTATTGATCTCGAGATATTCAACTTGAGTTCAGTGGTTGAAGCTTCCTCTTGCCTCAAAAATATGCAAAACAACTCAACTCAGAAAAGAAAAATATTTTCCTTAGTTCTTTTTAAATACATAGCATGTCCAAGCAACCTAATAAACAACAGTGCACATAAGCAAACAGATTTCTTTTAGAAGCAAACCAACAAAATACCTGCTTTTTTGTTTAAGTATTGGTAATTACATATTAAAAAATACTAAATCGGGCCTCCAACCTGTGGTGACACTTACACTTTTAATCCAAAACATGTACTGTAGGTTTAATACAAGTGCGTAGGAGAGGTGGCAGTAGACCTTTGGACAACATCTGGAAAAGTGAGAAGATGCCCGAGAACTGGAAGAAAAAAGTGTTCTGGTGCCAACTATCAAGAACAAGGAAGATGGACTGAAGACTCATTAGCTTTATTAAAGAAGAATAAAGCAAATGAGTCTTACAATGAAGCTGTAGGAAAAAAGTAGTGGAAGCCAGGCTAATGTCAGAAGTTAGCATTTGTGAGCAAATGCCAAAGTAGAAGAGTGCTACAGACACAACTTTTTGCTGTAAGGGTGTCTGTAATTTTAGGGAAAGCATATTGCTTGAAAAGGTCCGGTGTGACACAGAAGCACATCAGAGTGGTGCAGGACATGAATGTGAGACAGCAGTGAGGTGTGCTGTAGGAGTGACTGAGAAGTTCAAGCTGAAGGTGAAACTGCATGTAGGCCTCCTCTTGTTTGTTTTCATGATGGACAGGTTGACAGATGAGGTTAGACAGGAATCTGGATTATGATGTCTGCAGATGACATTGTGATCAGCACTGAGAGGTGGAACTATAACTGAGGAAAAAAAGTTTCAGCTTGCAGCAAGTCAGAATACAATTATGTAAATGAGAGGGACAACAGCAGACTGGTAGAAGAAAAGAAGGTAGAAGAGCATAAGTACTGAAGGTCAAAAGTCCAGATCAACGGAGAGTGTGGAAAAGCGGTGAAGGAGTGTGTTCAATCTGGTTGGAATGGGTGGAGAAAAGTGTCAGGTAAGATGTATGATTAAGGGGTATGAGAAAGAACAAAATGGAAGGCTTTTACTGTGTAGGAAACATCAACAAGACTACAAATTTATCGCTTAGAGACAATACCAATGAGGCCTTCAAACTCAAGACATAGAGATACCCATAGAGATACAGCAAGTAAAACAAATTTGGGGAACAGTTCTTATGATTTTTCTTGGTATTAGTGACTGGGGCAGAACAAAGGTTCACTATGACCACAACAGTAGAATTTGCACTTTGACTCTACACCAGATCTCTTAAGTGGAAACTAAAATAACCAACTAAAACCATCATTTGAAAAAGTTAGGAGATCACAATTACTGGGCATAAATCTGATTAATCCCTCTCTAGTTTCAGCATATTAACTCAATATGTATTTTATAACAAATCTCCTGCATTGCAAGAATTCTCCTCCATGTTCTGTTGTGTTCAGACATTTTTTACTCTGCAGTATTGGGCCACTTTCTGAATAAATAAGCATTCATCTTTCTTGAGTTGATCTCTGTTCCCTGCTGCTTTGCTCATGTACAGAAATGCTATAATCCCTCTCTTTCTCTCCCAGTGTTTTCCTTGTCTTTCTCTTCTCTGTCTTGAGAAGAGGTGCAAACACTCTTGCCATCTGCTCTATGATGCAACTGGGTTTTACGTAATGAGATCTTTAATCATCCATACCATTCCTGAGTTGCATGGTCTCCAGCCCCCACATTCTGTTTATTTGCAGTGTGTCCTGTCTGAATGTATTTTTGTTTGTTTTATTTTACGAGGGATTTCATTTGCACTACAGTACTTTTATTTCATTTGTTATGAACCACTTTGGGCAATTCAACTAACTCTTTTGTTTTATACATTATTTCAACTAGGAAATATGTGTGACAAAAACATTGTTTTTGTTCTGAAAAATCCTAACACAGATTTTTACATATTGAAGCTGGCACTTGGTCTTTTACCAAAGACAAAAGAGAAATCTTACAACCTCTAAAATCTGATGCCTCTCCATTTTTGTTTACATTTTGTGACGAAGATAGTTAGGCTCAGTGTCTTCTTCAGAGGTTTTCTGGTAACACTTTATTTGAAGGGGTGTACATAAGACTGACATGACACCGTCATAAACATGACTTAACACCTGTCATGAACATAAAGAAGTCTTTATGAATGTTTATAAGACAGTTGTCATGAAGTGTCATTCGGTAAATAATGACACTTTTAATGCAAAGATGCTCTAAAAGTTGCATTAAACGTCCATTAAAAGTACCAACTTGCATGATTTTGTAAATTATGATAATTTAATGCAAAGTTGGCATTTTTAATGGACTTTCAATGCAACTTTTAGAGCAACTTTGCATTAAAAGTGTCATTATTTACCGGATGAAACTTCATGACAACTGAAGTGTCATTCATAAACAATGTCATAAACATTCATAAAGACTTCTTTATGTTCATGACAGGTGTTATGTCATGTTTTTAACAGTGTTATGCCAGTCTTATGCACACCCCTTCAAATAAAGTGTTACTGGTTTTCTTTCAATGCTTCTAGGCACAGTGCCACTACAGACAAGGAAGGGAAAAAGTCTTTCAAGGGGTTTGGATAGTCTGACACAGTGCCATGTGAGAGAGAACTGCATCAGCTGAAAATGAAAGAAATTGGTCCCCAATTGAGTCAAGTCTATGGATTATAAGGTGTGAAAATAGTTGCAGCCTGTATGATCAAAGGTACTACCAACTGACTCTGGGGTACTAAATACAAATCCACATCAGACGGTTTTGATAATTACTTGTAAAAAACTTTTTTCTTTCCTTTCACTTGACAAATATGCACCACTCTGTGTTGGTCCATCAGACAAAAGCCCAGTAAAATACTTTGCAGTCACTGGCCATAACGTGAAAGAAGTGAATAATTTCAAAGGGTGTGAAAACCTTTCACTGTAATTCTCGCCGTGCCCCCACGCCCTGAGTGTTGGTCCTTGTAGATGCTGACAGTTCATGCTTAAAAAGACTGCAGCAACTGACATCCCAGAAGCTGCAAACTGAGGAGGGAAAAGATCCCACTTATTATACCTCCAGGAATTGTTCTTACCTATATCATATGCCAAGAAATCAGTAGAAAAGCACTTGGCTCCGTTGCTTAGAGATGTGTCATTGTGAGTGTTTCCTCCAAACACCAGCATTGTGCCACTCAACAGCACCGCCGAGTGGAGGTACCGTGGCAACCTGCTTTCTCTGAGAATCAACCTGCACACACACATAGAGAGGAGGGATTATAGTCAGGAGATGGCGAGTACTAGTTTGTCAAGAATATGTGTCAGACGCGATGGCATGTTGTTGGAGGTAGCTCTCTGGTTGTGTGACCCGGCCTACGGTGACTGCCCTTCGTGCCAGCTGTTCGGTCATTGGAGCCGAGAACACACACTCAGAAACACACTCACAGGTATCATAAGGAGGACTCGTTCTGCTGTGTGAGACTTCTCTGAGATTTAGGGTCACGTAGATGACAACTGTGGCTTCTTAAGTTACTGCAGCCACTCTCATTGCAATCTAGAAACTATGTCTCAGAGAACACGCTAATGAGCTTTAATGATGATAAATTTGCTGAAAAAACATTGTAATATTACATTGTAATGCATTTGTTGAGTGTCCTGCTGGGTAAAGGTCTTCCAATTGGCTAGAGGGTCTTCAAGGTCTTCAAACTTCACTAAAGAGATGCTAGGAGTCATTTTCTTCATTTGGCTTAATTTCCCTTCAAAGCTGACATTGGGATCTGTCTGGTACTGCATGATTACAGATGAGAATTGCTTAAAACTGGTCTGAACACATTCTAGACAGATTGAGGACAGTTTGGCCCCACATCACCTTCAGAAGAGTTATCTGCATTAGTTTAGCAGGCTGCTTACAGTACATGTTTGGATATAGTTAAAAAAATCAACTACTAACCTGACTTTACTTCAACCAATTGCAGAATTATTTCCTCAATCTCATTGCTGGTTGGTTTAAAAAAATTATCAAACATCTGTAGAAATAGATACAGATACAATTTTTTTCAATTAACTCGCTGTTGGGAACTATTTTTGGTATTCTGTGTCACAAAAAAGTGCTAATGTAAACATTTTGATAAACTGGTTCAGCTGGAAGACATTTTGTTGTCACCATCTTGTTGCTACTTTTTTCCTTTTTGTACACAAGACAGAACTATTTCAAACATGTGAACATAAACACTGCATCTCAGTTAATTTGTCTTGGTCATTAAGTATTTTAATGAATTCTGAAAATAAAAATATTTATTTGATTGTTATACCCTATTTTGGGACCTTTTCCAACTCAGCATTGAAGGGTTCAGTATTCACAGATTTTCTGCTTAGATTTTTTTCGTGAGCATAACTAAAATATTCCAAGGAAAATGCATCTTGGGAAGATATATTACATTTTACCACCATTTTTGTTCAAGATTTGGACCCTTTCTCTTTACAAACATGACGAGTCGTAACCCCCATTGTTAAAACATGAATTAACCACCATAATTTATATTTTTTATTGATTTATTATTGTTTAATTTCACTGGAACACAAAAGTCAGTTTCACATTTGCCATAAAAAACAAAGCATTGTAATATTCTCAAAGACTTTAAGGAAGATATCTGATTATTGAAATCAAATTGGAGCTGTTTGAAAGGTATGCACTTAACTGCATTTAGTGTAACACTAACAATTCAGAAAAATATCAAACTGAGATTTGATACGTTGGTGGTTGACGATCTGAGGCTGCTTTGCTGCTTTAGGACTTGAATAATCTGCCATTTCTAATGAAACAATAAATTCTGCTCCCTATCAGAAATCCCTGAATGAGAATATTGAAATGTTGGTTCAGTGAACTGAGGTAATGCAAAAGAGAATTAAGTAATTTATGCAAAATTTAAAACTATTCATCTTAGATTCTACACTTTTTAAGGACCCATGGAGCATAAAACAGAATAAACTAATTGTTTAAAGGAGAATCAGAGCAGTAGAAGAAGAGAGTCAGACAGGAGGTTTGACCTCAGGTGACTTTAAGCAGATGGATGACTGAAACAGGAAGCTCAGCTCCATTAGTCTTGCTCCCTTCACATTGAGCACATTCACAAGTCACCACGATGAATGCATTGCTGTACCCAAGCAACCTGCTGTGGCTCTCACTTTCCAACAGGAAATAAATGCTGCTCCCTTGTGTCATTTGAGATGACGGACTTTGGAAAATGTTCTTGTAATGCAGTAACAGGAGGCTGGTTCATGATAAGTTCTGACTTATTTAATGAAATTCAAAGGGCAGTTGTTGTGACTTCTTTACACTTATTTGTTAAGTATAATATGCGTGATAAGTGACTGATTTACAATTATATGTTAAGCATAATTTACATGATGATTATTATTAATTGAATTTAACATGATTGTATATAATTACAAAAGCTTAAGTGAAACATATGTAAATGTGAGACATGATTTATTTGGATAGAGGAAGTCTTATTTTGAAGAATCCTTAACAGGATCTGGCTCTGTCTTTTGTCACTGTCTTGCTTCTGTTGATTTTGGTTGCTGGGAACCGAACAGTTGTCGCTGTTTTTTCATTTAAAAAATACATCTAAGCTTCCATCTTGATTGAAGAAGCTTTCACTCCGTAACAGAATACACACTCAGAAACACACCCACTGATATAAATATTCTAAAAGCAAAACTAAAAAAAAAACAGATTTTCATTTAATAAACAGGAAAATAAAATATGGATTTTTTAAAATAGTTTTCAAAGTGAAGATTTTTAACATATCCATTTTGGGATGTATGTATGTAGGCTATATAAACAAGAGACTTTTCTTTAAAAAAAAAAAACTGATGCTGTAGAGCCCCATTCTGCTAATTCCAGCTTTTTATGCTAAGAAATCACAACAGTGGAGACGTTATTGGTTCTTCTAAAATCCCATCTTACTTTGTCCTACGTCTGTTTCAAGTAAACACCCAATATAATCTGAAGAAATTACTAACTGAGAAGAAAAAGGAAACGATATTAAATAAAACATGAAATGTTTCTTTGATCCCAGCTGATGTGGGAGAATCTTTAGCTTAGCATTTCTTGCTAGTCAATGTTGATAATACTGTTAACTACTAGCATGACATAGGTATTAAAGATGTGAATCTTTAAGTGTCTCGTGATTAATTTCAATGTTAATTTTTAGGTTCATGATTCAATTCAGAATCAATTCTTAATTCAGAAAACAATTTCTCCATTCAAAAGGTCTACAGAGTGTTTAAGTTATGTGACTGATAAGAAGAAAACACAGTGTAATCAAATAAAACATTTCTTTAACAATTATATAACATTCAATACAGTATCAAATTAATTTATATTTAACCAAAAATAGATTTGTACATTTCTGTAACTTAAATTTTCACATATAGCCTTTTCTATATATGGAAATATAGAAAAGGCTCACATATAATTTAACAAAAAAATTAAGCTTACTACAATCTTTTTTTTTAGCATTTTGAATCAATTCACATTTCCCAGGACAAGGAATTACAATTCTCTATGCAATATATTTTTTCTGCACCCATAGATTTTGTCAAACTATTGGGACCTGAAATTTTGAAATATTGTACCAGTTTTGGTTAATTCTAGTATTTACTAAAGTTATCTGTGTCTGACATTGAAATTTGTGTGATGATCAGAAACATTTAAGCCTGTGTTTGCAAGGCGAAACACACTTTTTAGAAAGGTAATTTTTAGAAAGGTAAAAATATGTATTTAACTCCAAAGTCAGCATAGTGTCAGAAAGCCGTGCTTCTTTCTCTCACCATGTTCTGGTGGAGACGACGTAGCGGTACATGTGGTCCACAAGGCCGTATTTATTGTTGCTCAGCGCCGTGTATCCCCCATGGATGTACACACAGCCACCGGCCTGGTCATACACGCTACTGTGGCCATAACCTCCCTGAACCACGGCGCCTCCGACAGACATAACCTGCCACAAGTTTGACCCTGAAACACAAAAACAGGAGGCGATGGATGCAGCTGATTAATGAAGAACACACACACACTCCAACCTGCAGGCCGAAGCTTATTACTTAGAAAGTTTTTGATGTCTTGGCAAGTTTAGCGTTTTACGCTCATATCAAGATGAAAAGAACAAACAGAATCAATTTTCATTTTAGAGGTGAGACTAAAAAGTAAAAAGTGAAAAATATGGAGACAAAATTAGCAAAACTCTGAGATAAGCCAAATAGTTTACAGTTAGATGGTAGGGCAACAGATCGATGGATTACATGGTGAATAATTCATGGACACAGAGAGTAAGTAAAACATGCTGTCATCGAGAGACCTGACCCCAAATAAAAACAAAACTGTGGAACCAAATTTAAAAAAACCTTGAATTTTAATCTGCATCACAACACAAACAGCTCCAACAATAAGAATAATTACCTGTAGGCTATATGGTGTACCTGTAGGTTACCCGGTATACCCATAGAAATATGGGGGAAGGTTTTAAATCAAAACCTCTTAGGTGTTTGTTATGGCCCCTGGCCAGAGGCCATAACACCACCTAATCTACACTTTAGATGTTTTGTTTATGCAGATTCAAGTGTGGGAGCACACTGCTGATTGTCTGATGGAGGCTGAAGAGCAGCAACCCCATTGGACCAGCAGAAATTCACCAAGCCAATCAGACAATGATGGGACCCAGCTGCACACTATAAAAGGCTCCTAGATTTGTTTCTTCAGGGGGGCAGCTTTAGGAAGAGACTCTGCACAGATGACCCCCACTTTGTTTGCAGAAAACTAACACATAGCATTCACTAGCATCATGTAGGGCTGTAGCAATACACTAATCTCATGATACAATACAGTACATGATATTCTCTTCACGATATGATATATATTATGACATTCAGCAAATTATATAATTTAAATGTTAATTGTGTGGCTTTGTGGTTTGCGGCTTTGGGGTTATTCAGAAAATTTACTTTTTTTGTCTTATTCACTTATATTAGATAATGTAATTTATCTATTTTATTATTTAATTAATTGTAACTGGTTGTTTCATTAAGTGATTTTTAATGTACATGTGCAACTGGGTATAAAATGTCATGTGTGATAGCTGTCATTTAATTCATATGGATTTGACATAAAATTTAATTTAATGTATCAATACTTGCAGATGAAAAATTGATACTTTCTGAGGAAAAAAAATATTGTAGAATCAATAAAATTATACAGCCCTAACATCATGCTTGGGGAGGATTTTATTCAGTAGGAAAGACTTAACATAGCTGCTTTTCCATTGAGAAATTGTGCAAATTGGATTTATGAAAATAAATTTGCTAAATAAAATCGCAGCAATTTTAGGCAAAAATAATTACGGTTTTCAAAAGAAATTTTTGTGCTAGGATGAGGTGGTTTTTCAGTTGTACCAAAATTGATGTGTTTCGCAAAATTAAAATGGAAACATTTCTTTTTCGCATCACGCCAGTCACTCTAGCCTGGTTTTTACTAGACCATTGTTCTATGCTTTGTCTTGTCTGTTGAGAAACGATTGCTTGCTAGAGATATAGACTCTGTTGAAGTTAAATTTTACCTAGTTGCTAACATTTGTACAGAACCAAAAAAATTGCCTGAGCTATACACAACCATCCTCTACTGTGAAGAGAGAAGTGCCAAGCCAAAGGGCATCTTTGCTAAAAATAAAATGTCGTAATCATTCTAATTGCTCCTAATTTAATTGGTCAGTATTTGGAAACGTGCCCTGAATTACTGTTTTTTTAACCAATGGTAAACTACTGGCAGAACACATCTCTAAAACAGCCAGAAAATCAACATTATCATTCACAACTTGTCCTTCTGTTTTCTGATTGACCCTGAGGAAATTCTACCAGAGGATGGGAGAATGGGAGAATACCCAGACTGAGGCCTCAAGGGAAATGAGAATCAAAATGAACTTTATGGGAAATAGGTGCCCAGGCTACAGTCATGGCAGTTAGTATGCAGCAGCTTATTTGTAGGCACTGGCATTCTTGTACAATGCGCAGCTGGCTCCACTAGAGGCCTTACTGCACCACAAAGTTCATCAAAAGTGGAGTTTGTCATTCAAAAGTGAAATCGCTGACTGCAATTTCCCCAAAACGTAACTGTTCTCAAGTATAAGGGATTTGTTATTCCAATGCCTGAATAAAATTCCAACGTCTCCTTGATGGCTGATAAATCAGCATTAGGTTGAAACACATAGCATGTTTATATCTGTCACCCCATAATTTATGACTTATTATATGAACAAGCTTGTTCACATATGACTTTAATTGCATTTCGTATTTCATAAAAATACTTTAATAGCAAAATAGTGGGGGCGGGGGGTTACATTAACGGGAATATTGAAAAAGATTTGTACACATTTGCAATGGAGACGCAGCTAGTGGGGTGGAGATTTAGCTTCCAGCAGGACAACAGCAGAGCTATAATGGAATGGTTCAGATCAAATGTGTTACAATGGCCCAGTCAAAGTCCAGACATAAATCCAACCGATGATGTATGCAAGACTTGAAAACTGATGCTCAGAGATGCCTTCTGTTCCACCTGAGCTTGTGCTGCAACAAAAAATTCAGTCTTCACATGTCCAAAGATTTTAGAGACATACACCAAATCCCTTGCAGCTGTAACTACAGTAAAGGTGTTTCTATGATTTATTGAGATGGGGTAGGGAGGGGTGAAGGTGCAAAAGATGAAGAAAATGTAAAAAGAGCAAGAAAGAACAGGTGAAACATTGACCACAGAGAACAGATGTTGAGGAAGTAGAAGGTCAACTTATATCTCATCTCTGGCACCTAATTGGTGTAAACCGGCTTCTTGTTGTGGTCATTAAATCCTGCTACCTTGTATTTTACACTCCGTTTCTACTCCCCCTCGTTCTCCTGCAGGCTGACCCTTCGTCACTCCCTCTGAGGTCTAATGATGGTCCATACGGACTATGACAATGTCAGAGAAAGAGAAGGGCGGCCAGCGACAGATGTAGCAACACATGAAAGTGACAGACAGATGTGAATGAAATACTGAAGGGAGTGGAGAGAAAGATGATGAGGACCAACCAAGAGTGATTAGTGAAGCTGTTTGAGGTCGAGGTTGGCAGATAAAAAAGGAAAAAGATGCAGAACAAAACTGAGAGGATGTGAGCGGTGGAGGAGAATGTTTGGAAAGAGGAATATGAAAAGAGGAGAAAAATGGGAAGGTGGGGGAGAGGAGGAAGGCAGTGGATTCATTAGTCACTTTCCTCTCTCTGGCCTGGGTGCCACCTCCTCTTAATCACCACTCTCACTGTGCATCATTGTGTGTGAGTCATTGTTTGGCTCTGTGTTTTTGTGTATATGTGTGTGTGTGTGTGTGTGTGTGTGCGCGCGCGTGCGTGCGTGCGTGCGTGTGTGTGTGTACTTGTAAATCCTGCATATAGAGGACCACATTCACATATTCACCAACAAAGGGAAATAATTTGCAGAAATTAAGGACATTTTCCCTGTCCTAACTTTTTTGCAGCTCTGCTGTAAAAGTTAAGTTAAGAGGTATAAAGCGAGTTAAGTTTTGGTTAAAGTTAGGATTAGACTACTAATGGTTGGGGATGAATGCACTAAAATAAAGTCTCCCATTTGTACAGAAGTTACAAATTTTCTGTGTGTTTTGAGAAGGGAGCATGTGTGTCTTCTTCTGATTTCAGCTGCTTGATGTCAACACTGCAACACTGCCATCTACTGGCTCAGATCTGACAAACAACTCAGTTTAGCAGATGCTTTATCAGAGATAAATAAAAAGGACTGTCCTGTGGATGATTATTGCACACAACAATATTTAGTTGGTTTAATATGTAGTTTAACAGATATTCTTGTACAGGTGTCTCATGTATGTGTATGTATGGAGCTGATGCAAGTCCTAAGAACATCTTTTCCCCAAGATAAGTTACCTTATTCCCCAAGAAGTAAGAAAAGCAAATGAGAGACAGGTGATTTCCCCTGATTTAAGTATTCTGATGACATGTGTGCTTGTTTAGTCAATTGTTCATGACTGAACAATTGAAGTAAGAAGTAAGAAGGATGCCAAAGAGCCAGGACAGAAAAAAGAAAAAGTATGAAAGTGAAAATAAGAAATGCTGAAACAATAAGATAAAAAAAGAGGTACCAAAGATACAAACATAAACATCAACAGCTAAATATAAGCATTCCTCAGTAATTTGTCAATAATCAAACTGTTCCATAAAGGGAAAAACTTGAATCCAACTCAAATGTAAAAATGCTATGCTAAGATGGCATTACAAAACACTATTTACAATGGAGATGAAGGAAAAGAAAACAATACCAGATTCAACAGGTGCACCTTGAATTGCTTTGTTGCTTAAATGTGTTATAGGAATAATACCTCAAATTTTTATAGCAGTTTTTTGGAAACTCACAGACGATCATAAAGCCTACAAATAAAATTGACTTACTGATGTTGTACTCCTGAACTTTATTGGAGTAGCTGTAGATGGGCGAGTACCCAAAGAAGACCAACATCACCGGGTCGCCGTTGGGCAGGATCACCACGTGAGCAGTGTGGCCCTCCAGGGCGTAAAGAGGTGCTGAAGCTGGTTTCTGTGGCAACCAGCTACGAGTGGGGATGTTGAACAACCACAACTCGTCTGTGATGTTAGCAGGGCCTGTCTCCAGCTTTCCACCGAACATATAGATGCAATCCTAGAACAAGAGAAGAACATATTCTGAACTGTCAGTTGTGTTGCTGATGGAACATTGCACTTCTTGTTGATACTCTGTCTTCCGGAGAATATGCTACATATGCATTTTACAGAGGTTATTTTGGATGATTTTCAGTGAAGTTTTCCATAGTTTCTCTACTAATAGGTCTAAAAAGCATAAAAGGTTTGCATGATAATTCACATACTAAAAATTATGTAAAAGTTTCTCTGAAATGTGTTTTGTACTGTATATCTAAATTTAATCTAAAACAGTGGCATAATTTCTGGCATTGGGAAGCTTGTAATTGCATCTCCTGATGCATTTTAGTCAAGGTCACCAAATACATTTTTACCTAGACCCCAAAGTCTGCCCTGTATTTAAATGGTATAAGACTCATCACGCTCTAAGTTTGTAAAGCAGGTGATCAAATTTTCCAGGAAGCTTCATTTAAACATCATCAGCTGGAACCACACTGATGATGTGCTAATGCATTTCATCCAGTGGTGGA
>NW_015116286.1:22787-40404 GCF_001443285.1 Poecilia latipinna
GTACAGATACATGAAAATTGTATTTAAGTACAGTAACGAAGTACTTGTACTTCGTTACTTCCCACCACTTATTTCATCAAACTGCTCTGTTCAATCAGAAGTTTATTGAAACCTCTAATTGTAAGGACTGAGCCAGATGTGTCATTAGAAAAGTAAGCACTGTCCTTCATTATCTCCCTCTAGGGAAAGGATCAGAGAAATTCAAATTGTGTCATCCAGAGCTGCACTGAGAATGAGCTACAATCACATTACTAATACAGACCATGCTATACTGATGAAATGTTATCTGTTATTTTACCAGACAGTAAAGACACTGAATGGCATAGATTCAAAGAGGTTTCGAACTATAACACAATATGCATACACTCTTATTTTACTCTTATTTATTTAAAATAAAATACAGATTTATTTTCTCAGGAGGCCAAAATTAATACTAAATCAAATTGGGCCAAAACCAAAAAAACTAAACCTTTATATCAATACGATGTCTACCATTTCAAAAGCAGTCCCGTTTGTATTAAATACACTTACAACAAAAAGCAACAAACTGTGTGTTTGGTCGATATTTTTTATTTTAATTATCCTGTACAGTCAGAAAACCACTTTATTCCTTTTTAATTGTTGCCACATATGTAAAAGAAAGTGCATTTATGGTCTTGAGCAGCAGAGTTTGCTAAACTTTAATTAGTTGCAAAACTTGCCAAATCCTCTCTAGGGATGCCAAGCAGACTGTTGTTAATGTAATTTACTAGACTGGATGATAAAAGCCTGAAAAACCAAGACATAAGGGCAGATTAACAATTTATCAAACAGAGGCGTCAGTGGTGGAGAAGAACAAAGCCAGAACAGCCTGCCAACTCTTCTTCATCCTGAGCCTCACTCCTTTGTCAAGTCTCACTATAAAAACAATAAAATGTCTGGTAATGTCTGGTAAATGTCTGGTTTGGTACTAGCTCAGTTAGGTGTGTTTCCATTGGCAGTGTGATTCTCACTAAATGAGCTGTGGTCAATGCTTCAATTATGTCATTTTGCGTGTCTACCCTTGGGCAGCCGGTTTCTCTAAAATCTTGCAACTATTTGTTCATCACAGGTTGCCCCAACCAGTTGACGCTGCATGCGCTCTTCTGCCGCAATTGACAAAAAGTTTGAATCTTAAAGTTTGACCATGGAATTATTGATTTGACAACTTCTACGGCATTATTGCGGCGTCCATGAGCCAAACAACGAATGAAGTCTGCCGCCAATCAAATCACTTGAACCAATTTCTGGCTAGGGATATTGGATTTTGGTTCAATAAAATGGAGGGGAATGTGCAATTGGAGAAGTATCTGAGCGGAGCTTACTGGGGAAGAATTGGTTAAACCCACGCCTGAGAAGAAGGCGTTCTGGTCATCAGCTTGGTTACACATTACTGTGGGATGGCATTCCATTCTTCATCCAGAATTTAATGAAGCAGGGAAGAGAAAATTAACAGGTCTTCCTTCTGGATGAGTGTTAGTCATAAGCAGTATTATTGTAGCAGAAGCAAAGAATCGACCCAACATGATTTTTTTTTCTTCCTGTGCTAAGTTCAGTAATTTACATAGATGCTTATAGTTATTTAAGCAAACGATTATTAAAGGGATGTCATACAATTTATTACTTTGCACTATAATTTATACTACAGCTGTACAGTGTCTAGTTAAATCAAGAAAAAGTTTAATAATGTCAGAAACATTATTTTTATCTCTATCCTCTTTTTTAAACAGAATGTAAAAACTGTCTTGGTTGTCCAACACTGTAATTTAACACTTGTCAGAGTTGTATCATTGAAAATTATTCAACTATTTATGTTTGTTTTACCTGGTAGAGAGCCAGAGAATGTCCATATCTGTAGAGGGGTCCGCTGCTGGCTGGCACCACGTCCCACACGCTGGTGTCCGGGTTGTAGCTGTGCAGACAGAGAGAGAAACTTCAGCCATGAAAGTCACTTTTAGTAAAAACAGACCTTCACTTTAGCCAGTGGAGCTTACTTGAGCATCATGTGGTAATTAGAGTAGTTGAAGGAGTAGCCTCCCACCACCCACATTAACCCAGAATGCACCAGGGCTCGGTGGGAGGCCCGGCCCAGGGACTGAGCCAACGGTTTGATGCTGGGAAGCATCCAGAAGGACCTCATGGAGGGAACAGGGACGGTGCAGTCAGGACCTGACGCACAGAGAGAAGAACACATTTTATTTACACAAGAATTTACAGCGCTAGAAACATCTTCTCTACAAAACTAGCTATGAAATATGACTCTTACTGGATGCTAAGGTTTTGTTTTTTATTTAAAACTATATCAAAGTAAAAAGGCATGTACAAAGTATTAAGTCTGCAGCTAACAGTTATTTTAGTAATCGATCATTCAATGGATTATTCTGATAATCACTTTTTTTAAAATGACAAACTGCTGATTTTTCATTTCAGCTAGACTTACATATTTATATATGTTAATACAAAGAAGGTTGCATTTTTTATTTTAAATGCAAACTATGATGTTGTTGATTATTTCAACAATTCTTTAATCATGATAAATTGTTTTAGCCCTAAGTGTATTTTTTAGTATTTTTTCAACTGATCATTTTTATTGTAATGTTTCTGTTTCAAGAAGCTAAATTTGATAGTTTTCCTATCTACATACAAAATTCACATCAGATATGGAACTGAGCAAAAGCATTAGACTTTCTGTAATTTCATGATGCTTTGCTTCCAGGGTCTCAAACCCTGGAACTTAAAACAATTTGATCAGTAGTTTCTGAGGTCTTTTAACAATTTTTTTGGGTGGGGTTGACTTGTGTTTCTATGGATTTTTCACTTCTTGTCCTGTGAAATAAAAGTAAGAAAGTGTCAGGTGCAGGTTATCTTCTGCTGAACTCAGAGGGAAAAACAGAATGGAAAAAGTGAGGGAAAAAAACTGAATATTTTCAAGTGTGTACCTTTTACTTACCAATCCTATCATAAAAAGAAACCATGTATTTTATTTTAAAAAGAGAAAAGATCAAAGTTTAAGCAAGTGCTAGGTTTTGCAAAATGGGTTTATGCCCAGGGTGGCATAAAACAAGAGGGCACCACCAGAATAAAAAAAAGGAAAAGAGTTAGCTATCAAGCACTCATAGAATGGGTTTCTATGCCCATTTACATCATCTAATTCATTTCATACTAGGTAGAATTATAACATTTCCATTTTTCCTACAACTGTTATCTGTTTTTTGCTGTTTTTTAAACCACTAAATTGTTTAAATATCTAGCATTCAAACCTCCCAGCTTAAACAATAATTATTAGTAGTGCCTCGGAACAGGGCAGCTGGACTTATACCGAGTGTAAACTGCACACACAGGTGAAGTCAATTTTATATAATTGCCCCAAGATGGAGATTAAAGAGGGTGGAATAGAAACACATGATTTCCCTTCCCTTTCACAATTATCTACTTCTTTATAGATAAGATAAAGGAGTAGATAATTGTGAAAGGGAAGGGAAATCATGTATTTCTATAACCTTTAACCGTAAATACTTTCATAATACACTGCAGACCAGACAAGAAGTGATCACTTTGTTTAGCTCAAAATTGTCACAAATTTCCATTTTGTTCAGGTTTTTCTTCTTTTTTGTGTTTCATAGATGCGGTTTACATTTACTCATCCTTACACATAAATACTATTTCTGACTAGTGTTCACAATAATAAAAATAGCATGAATTATAATGTATTTTACAAAGAAGACAGCTGAATGAACATTTATTCTCTTTTCACTTTGGTTTAGAATAAATATCTTAACTTTAACAAATTTCATTTAAAAATATATAAATTTTTTGCATTTTAAGAAACATTTTTATTCTTCCTGCATATCTGATATTAGCCCAGGAGAGGGCAGTGCACCATCACTGAATGGAACACGTGTTTTAGACATGCTATGTTAAATTAAATAAATTTAATCTGTTGTTTGAGATGATAATTTAGATGAAGAAAAACATTGATTGAATTATTCAGTTATCTGTGGTTGATGGATAATTTCCCTCCAAAACTGGATAAGGTTTAGCAGATAGCTACATGGAAACTACAAAGAATAATAAATATACATTCAAATTAAGACAGTTCATCCCTTCAAAAGGTTTAAATGCTCCAATGTGTTACCAAGAACTAAAACAGCAATCCAACTTTAAACATTTTCCATAAAAATAATGTTTAAGATGACAATGTGCAGCAACTAAGCAGTGATGTTGTGTCGGTAAACCTCCTCCCAGTTTTTCCACATTAACGACGATCAAAAGAAAGCAATCTGAATAAATTACCTCTGTGCATGGCATTATGGGAAATGTGGTCTTTGTTCTGACAATAAAAACAAATGGATGTGTATTGATCTGAAGCGTTGCACCTTGCCAGCTGTCGTTGCAGACACAGAGCTTTTCTCCGGTCAGGTCGCAGTAGCCATGGTCTGGGCTGCCACAATCATCCCTGCAGTACGGAACGGCGCAGGCCTCGCCTTTCCAGTACTCGTCACATTCGCAATACACGCGGCCCGCCTCTGAATTCCCCGCGCCGCACCGGCCGTGGCCCGAACAGTTGTTGGGACAGGAATTTATCCTGAGGAAGCCGGACAGGAATCGCATTCAGAACTGTGCAGCGATGCTAATTCATGAAATGAAAACCCTGAGGTATTGTGGATGTGGTGTAATAATGTTCAATATCAAGTAGTTCTAAAGCCATCAGAATGAAAGTTTATTTAAATCCTCTAATCAGTTTCCTTAGCAAACTAACAGTTTTGTTTCTTTGTTTGATTCTTTTTCTGTCATACCTGAATGTTTAATCAAATACATTTTCATTATCTAAAACATTATAATGAAAAATGAATGTTAAATTTCATGAATATGAATATTTTTACATAAATTTGTTTTGCAGGATGCAAATACAAAGAATTATGGGAAAGAATAATCTATTTTTATTCAGGATGGTAAGTGTCCCTTGAGCACTGAAACTCATTTTCATCTTAGTTTTACATCGAAAGAGCTCTTTTGAAGACCACAGTACATATATACAGAAAAATACAATTTAACCAAACTTACAGTGCAGCTCAGCACTACTTATTTTTTATATTTCATACTATACTGTTTCAGTATTTCTATATTAACTTGTATTTTTTGTATATATAGATTTTTATATTGGCTCTGCTCTGTCCTCTGTACTGCTGTAACAATACAAATTTCCCCACTGCAGGATTAATAAAGGAATATTTTATCTTATTTTATCCCTTTCATGCATGAATTATGATTCTTTGTGTCAGATTTTTTTTTTCCAATTTTTTATTTTCTTAAGGCATAAAAAAGGTAGGACATTTTTTTTGCCAAAAATTGTTATTTTTTATTTAATTTTTTTTAGGTGATCAATTGTAATTTTCTCCAAATACAAAGTTGCTATTTGAAAAATACATCAGTAGTATTGATCTTTAGGGGTTATCTGATGTCACAATATTTTTTTTTACCTGCAAGAGTCGACTACAGTAGAAGGAGGGACAGGGTCGGTTGGCATGCTTTTTGTCTGTTGGCCATATTGGATTTAACAAAAATTATTTCTTGCATTTGCAGCCGATGGCCAGAAGTTGATAGTGTATTTTATGATGCATTAGTGTCCACTTCAGTGGTCTGTGCGCATTTGTAGCATTGTGATGTTATTACACTAGATTGTCAAGCGAGAAGCTATTCCGGTAGGAAATCACATAGACATAATATAAGCAAAGACGCCTCATGGACCGCTCCGGCGCAGGAAATACGGCGGCCATCTTGGAGCGGTATACCCTCCTACTAAGATGCCTCAGCACTGAGGGATATTGTTGTTCGGATCTATGGATTATTGATGCGAGGGCTCCACAGACAACATTTCACAAGTAAGATGGACATATTATTGTGTATATATTGTGATTAGAATATTACTTTACTGTATTTATGTCCACCGGCGAGATACCAGCTAATATTAGCTACAGTGCTTGGTGTAATACGGGTTCAGCCCCGCTATGAAGGCTAACTGAGATTCCGTAAATCTAAAAAAAAAATAATTATTCTCTAACATTGACTTCGATTATCTGACACAAGGGCCTATATTAGAAAGGAAACAATATAACATATATTATAAAACTTATATTATGTGTTATAACATTCACCGGCAAAGTTTACACAGGTGGTAAAGACTATTATGTTCTTTCACTCTGTCAAAAGTAAGATACATCCTAAATCTTCTGTTTTTCTTTTGAAAGTTTCCTAAAGACACGATGTGAGGAAGAAGAGAGAGATATCTATGAAGAGAGACGGATTCACTGCAGCACGGATGAATCTCACATCGGATTTTGGACTCAATCTCAACTGCTGAATCTCTGAAGCTACAACTAGTCGGGTGAAATAAAAAAAAAATATATATATGTTTTTCACAATCATTATTTTTTTTTTAGTGTTTGTATAGTTATATAAATATGTATTGATATTACTAAATGTATTAAATAAATTATGAACGGCTGTGTGCTTTGTAATATGCTCTTCATACATCGATATCAGAATATTCCATTCCTATTCTATTGTTATAGCCACTAAGCATATTTAAATATGATAAACTATGAATTAAAAACATACTTAAAAAATACAATTGTTTAGAAATGTAGCTTTGATAGATGTTTGAATATGGTTTACAGTAACAAAAAAGTTTGTTATGATCGATTAAATGCGCTGATACATCATTGTGCCTGCTAAACACATAACGCTGAGTGGAGTGGTATACCGCTCCAAGATGGCCGCCCTAAATCTCGTCAGCGACAATAGGCGAGAGCGGTTCATGAGGCGTCTATCCTTATATTATGTCTATGGGAAATCATATGAGCACCGGCAGCTTTTATTTTGAAAAGACGACAGATCCATTGCAAAACAGCGGGTAACTTCCTGTTTCGAAATTATTATTATTTTATTTAAATTGAATGTGTTGCGAATGAAAATGTGAATTATTATCTTTACTGTCAAACATATTGAGTTCATGGATTGTTGTTTTGAGTATCAGTTCGGGGTTTAAAAAGAAAGATTAACGGGTCATACCATTATAGTCAGTGAAAGGGTTCCCCCGTCGCTCTTTCTGTTCAGATTCCGTCAGAGAAGGTAAGAAGTTTTGTTTTCTGTGTTCAGTAAGTGTATTTTAAGTACAAGTGTTAGTTTAATTACTGTTCTTGTAAAAATAATGTGCTCTGGAGCACTTGAACTTTGTTAAACAGTAGAACTGTGTTAGCAGATATTTAGCTGCTCTTATGCTACATGAAACATTGCTAATGAAAATGCTACATTATGTGCTGAAAATAGTATTGTTCATGGTTAAACAGGCGCTGTGGAACACTTTGATGAGAAAAAGCCTGTTTTGACTACTATTTTCTGCTATTTGAATGCAGGTATGTGATGTTTCATTATTTTTGGTGGGAATATTTTGTCTAATTACTTTTTTTGTTATTCATGTACTGTTTAAGATTATTATCCCCATGTTTGGGTTTAGTTATTAATTATTGTAATTAATTTTATTTTATTACGTATTATTTTACACAAGTCGCACACGCTCTTTCTGTTCAGATTCCATGGGAGAAGGCGCTGTGACTGCGGGGTGTCGGTTAGTGTGTCTTACCCAGAAAGCAGTTGGGCACAATATCGCAACACCGTGAGTGACACAATGACTAGGGCAGCCTACCATATAAAGTACTTGGGGACCATTTGCTAATTATTATACAAACACAATTGTAGAGTATGCTACATGTAACAGCCAAATACTGGACAAGTGGCAACCTTAGTAGTAGCCTGTGTAAAAAATAATGACCTGTGTCATTTTTGTCGAAAGTGATTTTTTTCCTTCTATCTAAGTCATCGTTTCCACAGAAGGAAACGATGACTGTGTGTGACTGTGTGTTTATTTTTGGTTTATGTGTCTAGTGAGTCTCCGTGTTGTCCTGTCTTCCCCTTGATTGTTCCCAGGTATGTCTCGTTCCCCGATTACCCTCTGTGTATTTAATGTCACATGTGTCTCTGTCTTTGTCGGGTCTTTGTCGTCTTCTCACACGTCTTGTATTGCGTCTGCCAGCTCTCGTGCCAGTCTGTTTGGTTCAGTTGCTTCCAGTGCTGAGCCTTTGCCTTCCGCTCTGCTGTGCTGCCTGTATTTGGACTGTTTGAGCTTTTGACCATTAAAATATCACCTTCATCACTCCAACCTGGGTCTACAGCGTCTCCCTCACCACCTCGTACCACATATCCTGACAGAGACTTTTTTTTTTTTTTTTTCCAAGGGAAAAAAGGAATGACAACCATTTTTTTTAGGAAGGTAACGAAACAGATATTAAGGTAGTTCATCCAGTACCTGAGAGGAACCTCTCTTTTTATTATTATTTCAGATAGTTTCTTAGAAACAAATCTAAGATTAGACAGATTTTCTGCAAATAAATTGGAATTACATTCCACAGAAATATCCACAAATCTATGAATCTGTGAATATTGAATCACAAATAGGTGGAGATCCTGTATTTGCAAATCTCATCAACATTCAATCAGCCAATGTGGTGTAGAAAATTAGGTATATTACACCTTTACCAGCTATGACTCAGTGTGTACTCCTCATTGTCTGACCAGCTTTATTTTGACTCAGTCAAAATTACAAGTCATCCATTTACTACAAAAAAAATTATTGAAAGGGACAGAATTATGTTCAATCCATTTTTTTTTAGCTTTCCATTATGGTATAATGTTTTTTCCTTATCAAAAACAAACTGTAACAGCCGTAATTGTGTACTATCTCTTTAAGATACTCTAGTATCTCTAATGACGTCACGTATATGCGCCACTGCTTCTCTGTAGAGAGCGTGGGAGAAACATGCTACAGTCGCTACATGGACATGCTAGCTGTCTAACTTTAGTAACGTTACGGGTAGTTTGGACTCTGCTCATTTTCATGTTTGGTAATATAGCACCCGTTCAACCGGGCTTTGTAAGGTTGGTGAAGAGTTTATTAAAGGACAACACTGTGGAATTCCCAGTACCAGTGTGGTTGTGAGTTTTCTGCCGCCTCTTCTCCTCCCTTAATACAACCCAAGCGTTACAATACCTGAAGTGTTGCTTTCATCCTTTCATGCACGTTTGCGAAATTCCTTGGCAACCATTCAGCTTTCTAAAATGTCTGGGTGTATTTAGCCCTACCTTTAAGGACAAAGCTCTGTCTTGGAGCTGCATTTTCCAAGCTACCAAACTTCCACCTCACAGAGCAGCTCTCCTCCACAACTCCCTCAGTCTTCTCCTTCAGACTAGCCAGCAGCAATTAGCAAACACCTGGGAGAACTGCTGACTTAATTATAGGAGCTACTTCTCATTGTAGAGACAGAGGTCCAATGTCAAGGTGTTAAATGTCGCAGTCAAATTTCTTTTAAGTCATATTTGATATACAGTATATAGCATTTTTTATGACAACTGAAGTTAACATAGCTACTTGATTGTGCTATAAAACTGGACTATATGCCTGTAAAACACCCAATACTGTCTGTTTAATTCAAGCCAAAGCTGGTGTTGAATGTATTAACACCAGCTTTGCCATGGTGTTAATACATGGCAAAAATTAAAATAATAATATTCTGGATTCATCTGCTGAAATAAATGAGCTTTCTGCTGATATTCTAGCTCATTGAGATGCACCTGTATCAGGTGCATCTCATGGTATTTTGCCATGGCATGACTATCCATGCCATGGCAAAATACCATGGCATGGATAGTCAAATCCAATCAAATCTTCAATGACGTTTTCCCATATAAACCTTTTTTAATTGTTCCGAGAGAGGAAATGACAGCAGTGGAGTCTTCCATTGGAAAGATTGCACTTTGCATTGTACAAAATTAATAATATCCTTTAGAAACTAGAAGAAAGAAATGTTCCATCTTTCAACTTAATTTATGTTCATCTTGAAATGGTTCCATCTTCTATGTCCTTATGGATATTCCAGTGCCTTAAATTCACTTTGAGGTAAAGGAGAGATCAAGCTAAAAGGCAGGAAGTGTTTTTGCCAGTCTGCTCTCACTGAATGATGCATTGAAAACATGCATCTGTCTTCAGCACTCTTACTACTATTTGACAGCTACACAGTATTCGTCATCCCTCCATCATCTTACAGAAATACAGACACTGCAGTTCAGTTATTAAGATGAACAAAACAAAAGAAGGTTTCAACATAATAATCAGGTTCAGGATTCACAAATGTTGTGAACCTGATATTTTTCTGTGGAAGGTAATTCCAAATTATTTGTGGAAAACTAACTTATTTGAGTATTATTTCTAAAATATCTCAAAGAAAACACAGCTTGAGAAGATGATGTACCTAGCAACATTGCTAGTTGACACACAATTGGCTAACCAAGGAGCACCATTCACTTTCTGATTAGCTCTACACCAGTGACGTGTGGTGAGGTTCATAGCTGGTGAGGAACCGATTTAATTATAATCGGATTTACAAATCTAGACCCCCTGCATGTTATTGTTTACATAAGGAAATTTCGCACATGCGTACAATGCTGGAGGGCAAAAAGACTATTCTTTAACATGTGATGCTTAGCTGCGCCACCACCGCAGAATAATTCCGTTATCTCAATCAAACTTAGACATGTAGATATTTTTAATTTTGTGTTGAGCTTAACAGGAAAGGGAGAAACCGTTAAAGTACAACTCAAAACCACGTCTATCTTGCTCTCTGTATCAGCGCAGCTACTGTATGGCTAGCTCGTTGTTACTGTCTCTTACTCTGCAGTTGTGGAGTCACATTGTCTGGGTTCATGAGTGCCTCCAGCGATGAGGCACGAGAACTGCCTGCCTCACCTCGAATCTGTTCTCTGCCGTTTCTGATCGCTCCTCCGCACACAAAACACGATACACACACAGTTAGTGACAAAAAAACACTGTACATTATATACATAAGCGAAATTATGGAAAATCAGTCCATATATTAAATGTTTTTTAGCCATTTTATTGCTGGCGTACAGACAGGACGAACTTGCTCCCATAGAATGGCAGCCAGTGTAGTTAGCGAGAGGTTGCGCAATCCCAGGTGAGGCTCAGCTCGCTGCTGCCTCACCGGCTTCGCTTCCAAGCATTTGAATGGGAAAATGCGAAAATTCAGCGATTTTGAAAGAAAAAAAAAATCAGATTTGGTTAAATTAAATGAAAAATAGGTATTTTATAGTACAAACCACAGGGTGAAAATATCTTTATAAATGATTTTATTACTATATATTATTTTTCCATGATGACAGGAGAGGCTCTGCCTCCCCTGACTGCATGTCACTGCTCTACACCTAAAAGCAAAGATAAGAAAGACTGGACATTACATTCTGCAGTAGTGTTAAGACAGTTTTCACTGTGTAATAATGCAAATTGAGGTATATTTGGTGTTTAAACAAATAAAATATGTAATTACAGGCAGTGGGAGTCTGAAGGATGTTAGCTTGTGAGCGGCTGTGGTCCTTAAAATTTTAGGATTGTTGTTGACTTCTTTCAGCAACATGCTGTCTGTTTTCAGGGTGAACTTGCTTGGCTAGTCACCAGGGTGTATTGAAAGTTTATTTTGATGAGTTTCTCCTTAAAAAGACTTTATGTACAGTGGACCAGCTAATTCTATCTTCTAGACCTGTTTAAATCCTTTGCCAGGTTCACACACTGCTATAATTTTTAAAACATACTGTATGTTTGAGTCAGATTTTGACTCCAATAAAACCCAACTTTCTTTAGACACCCAAGCTAAAGCAAATACTCACAATTGAACGGTTGAGTTCACATCCTTCACATTTAGAGCTGACCAACAAAGGAGACACACAGCAGTAAAGACAACGTGTAGACATACGAGTAGGCGATGTTGAAACCAGTCAGGTTGTATGCGGCGTCACTGAAGAAGTGAAGCAGGGCATACCCGGACGTCGTCACCACCTCGGGTACCGACTCCTTCTCTTTCGCCTCCGGCACCACCAAACCACTGAGTGAGACCCAACAAAGAAATTCAGACCGCTCAATATCAATAATGAATAATAAAAAGATGTTTTGAAGTGTTGTTTTATTTTGTAAACTCTAGCTTTAAAAAGCACACCACTCCCAGAGGTTCAGGATGAAAGGAAAATCAACTAAACCAATTGAGGTCCCTATTGAAATGATGACACTGTTTAGCTCGAAACAAAACCCTGATGCATTGCAGAGGCACAACGCATTTATCATTTTGTTTGATGATGTTGTTCCTCTGAGGATTGACAGCATTTATTTGTTTGGCCTGTCACTTTTAATATAGTCAGTGCACTGCACTACTGTACCCTTACTAGACTTGGTCTATAATAATAATAAATAATAACAATAATAGTATATTTTAAAAAATATCATTATATATTGTGAAACCAAAATAATCTTCGGAGAAAAAAAAATGTAATTTACATTTTTAATCATACACAGGCAGTAATTCAATAAATCTTGGTTTGGAAAAGTTTGCTTTTTTTCTTCAAATGAACTAAATCAATGATTGGTCAGAAGCAATCTGGAAGGGGGAAAATACTTTTTTACAGTCCTGTAGGTGATAATGTCAATGTTTGTACAATTAGATGTTCTTATTTTTAAAACTTTTCACATAGGAGAGAAAATTGCCTTCTAAATAGAGGTAAGTAAAAAGCAGGCGGTAGGTAAATTATTGTGGCACTGCTATAGATAAGGAATGTGGGACATAATAAATGGCTGCCCTCATGTTTGCTGGTTACAAAAACAAAAAAAGGCAAAGCTTCCTAAAAAGTTTAAGTAGCATTCAGGGATAATGTGAGTAGTTGCTGTATTTTCTCTCCATTACTGCCACATTGTGGAATGGCTGCAATTATGAGGCCCATTGTTTGGGAATATGTTGCCTGCGAGAGTTCAGGTTTACAGGGTTAATAAAGAGGTGGCGAATGTTTCCCCAGACATTTCCCTATCTCCTCCCTCACACGCTACACCTTTTCACAGCAGCAGGCACTTACCTGAACACACCAATCAAGGGGGCATAAATGGAGTCACCGTCATAGACATACATGTGGTCCCAGCTGCACTCTGTGGCAAAGTGATTGAAGCGCAGCCGGAGCGCTGCATTAGGGCTAGGACAGAGCACACAAAAATATTTAGGAAGAACAAAAAGCAGCCGATGAATATATATCTCACGGATGCTTCATATTCTTCTCTCTTAAGGAATCCATAGTTTTTGTAACATCCATATCATGTAAACTGTCTCCTCAGGGACTCGAGCTGAGACAGGTTTTTAGACATTTTGAATTCCTAGTGAAGTGTGACCTTGTTTTTTTTTTTTTATAATGCGGCTGGTATATTTTCAAAAGGTATGGTTCATATAATTTCATTGAACCCTGGTACAAGTGGAAACACAGGGCTGGAGTTAGGCCTGTCACCATAAACAGTTTTACAGGGCGATATATTGTCCCTGAAATTATTGCAATAATGATAATATTATCGTTTTGAGACCCATCCATCCAACCATCCTTCCATCTTCTTCTGCTTATCCAGGGTCGGGTCGCGGGGGTAACAGCCTAAGAAGGCAGGCCCAAACTTCCCTGTCCCCAGCCACTTGTTCCAGCTCCTCCGGGGGAATCCCAAGGCATTCCCAGGCCAACCAAGAAAGGTGGAGTCAACTGGTAGTGGTCAGTGCACAGCTCCGACCCTCTCTTCCCCCAAGGGTCCAAGACATGTGGTCACAGATCTGATGAAACAATGACAAAGTCGATCATCGAACTGCGGCCTAGGGTGTCCTGGCACCAAATGCACATATGGACACCCTTATCCCTGAACATGGTGTTCATTATGGACAATTCGTGATGAGCACAAAAGTTCAACAGAACACCACTCGAGTTCAGATCAGGAGGGCCGTTCCTCCTAACCATGCCCCACCAGGTCTCATTGTCATTGTCCACGTGAGCGTTGAAGTCCCCCAGTAGAACAAGGAAGTCCCGAGTAGGGGCACTCTCCAGTAACCCCTCCAAGGATCCCAAAAAGGGTGGGTAATCTGAACTGTTGTTTGGCGCGTAAGCACTGAACAACAGTCAGAACTCATTCCCCCACCCGTAGGAAGAGGGAGGCTACCCTCTTGTTCACTGGGGTAAACCCCAATGTACAGACACTGAGATGGGGGGGTGACAAGTATGTCTACTCCTGCCATGGCGTCCGCTATTTGCGGATGATGTGGTCCTATTGGTCGTGATCTACGAGATTAAGCAAACTACATGAACAAACTTACATATGAAAATTATTACAGTCAGTTTACTTTATCATGCAATTAATTATTTTATTGCTTATTGTGATATTTCTTCTTGGTAACACCTGAAGAAGAAACGACTGGTTCAAAGCAAGAAACTATGAGTTTTTCAGTTGAATTCACTTCCTGTTTCCCTCTACTGGAGAAAAGCTGGGTTAATCCTGTACAGCCTCTGATCTACTAAAGAAACATCCCTGATCCTGACTATAACCTGGAGGCTGGGGAAATAAGGATTAACACTGCTGTTAAAAACAAACAAAAAAAAAACAGTAAAAGAGTAAAGCATCAGTAGTTGTGAACATAAGGAAAAAGTTGGAGGAGCAGCTAATAAAAGAAATTCTCTAAAATGCTAGTATTTTTTTGACTCCAGAGGGGAATTGTATTATTTTACAGATAAGTTTGCAACTTTTTCTCTACAGAACGTGTTTAATTGTAAAGATGGTTCTTAAAAGCTCTATTGAGAACAAAGTCCAGGCCTGTTTTTAGTCCCAGGCTGTTAACAAAGTTTACCTTTATAAAAACCAAACCAAATATGTCCTTTATTATTACTCTTCATGCTGTTGATTTAAGGTAAGGTAAGGTAAGGTAAGGTAATTTTATTTATTTAGCACATTTTCAGCAACCAGGCAATTCAAAGTGCTTTACATGAATTAAATTAAAAGTTAACAGATGGGAAAACCCCATTAGATATATGAAATAAAGTTTCACATTGGGCTTTGGTGGATTTTGGTGGCAGAATATCACAACAAGGAATGAATCTAGACTTGCAGGACTTTTACTCTAAACACTTAGTCAACACTAGGTACATTCAGCTGGTTCTATGAGTGAAGCAGCTCAACAGCTTTACTCATAAACACTGTTTAATGGTAATAAAGCTTTCTTATCGTATCTCTTATCTTATCAGATATAAACTGTGGTTTTACACCAAGTAGAAACAGTTGGTTTAAACTTGATAGCAGAAATAACAATAATAATAAAAGATTAGTACTTACTATCCTTCTATTAGCCAAGTGCATTTGGTCTTGTACTTATAGTTAACTGGACCATCTGAGAGAGAACCCGACAGGTCGGTTAACCTGCAGAGGAGAAAAAGAACAACAGAGATTGGTGGTTTAATAACAACACGGATCAGGAATGAGACAGGATCCAAATCAAACCAAGGTGGTCGTGGATTTTCTCTGGCCTAGCTAACCTTGAGTCAATGCTTGCTTTTGCCACGACTGGATCAAATGTTGCAGAGGACTTCAGGGAGGTCATAAAAGCACCAAGCAATCTGTTCTGACTTGCAGGTTCAGCTCATGCTGACCCGACGCATTACTTTCTCATGTAGTGTCTGAATTAGAAACAAATCAGCAAAGTGCAGGAGCTTTTCACTTTGCTCACCAGAGAAATGCAACAAAAAAAGGTCAAAGAGATAAAAATCTGGCAAAAAATCAAGATTTTTCTTTACATAAATGGAACCAAATGATATTTGCATTTTCATTGCAAATGTGTGCAAATCTTTTCTGTATTCTGCGAATATCGAAAAAACACAATCTGCTGTTGCTGTGTTTCCATTAAATGAGAAATTAAGGGTGTTTTCACACCTAATAGTCCAGTAGACTCAGTTTGATTGGGAACTGAAATTGCAACATTTACTACATTTTAAGAACTGTAGTTCGCATTCACACTGTACAAACGACCCAAACTAACTGAAAAACCTGTTCCCCCCATCGCCTGTGGTGGCGCTGCACCAAGAACTACAGAAGGAATCGACACAATACCTCTGAAGAAGACCAGCGCAACTTCCTTCTTCACAAAAAGTAAACAAAAAAGGAGCAGTGTTAGATTTTAGTGTTAGATTTTGTTAGATTTTAACCTAGATTAGGACAAGTGTTAGGTTGTAGGATTTCTTCATTGATATGCATTACTGGTTTGGACATCGCCTGTTAGACGCTAACACTAGCAACGCTCCTGCAGGCACCATTACTACAGGCACCATTACTACGCGGTGAGTCTGTCCACTAAACCAGGCTGTTCCAATATGGGATGAGTAATTTCTACTATCAGTAATATTGTGTCTACCAGAGGATTCCTCTGGTCATTATCTTTCATTAGAGCCCTCATTGATGACTGTATGTTGAAACACTGAGGAGTTACAGTCATTTGAAGTTTGTATAGCAGATGTTGTCCAAGTGTGCCATTTGGAGACTCCAAATGGAGAATGATGGCACACTTGGACAACACCTGTACATCCTCAAAAATAAACATGTCCAAAATAAAAAAAATTTTGTGCTATTTTGATCAGTCTTGAAATCCACAAGCAGAATACTTTATTCTACGGATTTATTCTATTTCCCAGTCCATACATTCAACACGCAATGTGTATTTACAAGAAATAAAAATGAAAAATCTGGGTGGAGCAACATTATTCAATTTTTTTGAGTTACAAATGTAATAGCTACAAACTACTTACAGTTAAAGTATTTTTGACTGCAAAATTAGAAATTTTAGCTTGTCATCTTCATAAAGAGACCAAGCTTTTATATGTTCTCCAAACTGTTCAAGAACAGCAGCTGATTTAATTTGGGTATACCTTTTCAGCCGTTTTTGGTGATTTCGGGGGTGAGGATTAAGGGGTTAAGGTCCAGTGCACTGCCAGGAAGCACTAATGAATCTGCTGCTGCACTTAGAAGAAGTCAGAGATCTAGAAATGCACCAATGTGATTGACAGGTTTTGTAAGATAAAGTGAAAATGTATGTAAATCACTACTGTTCAAACTGGTATTAGTGTTCTATAAGACAAATAAAGATATACTACTGTTCTGCTAAAGTAAAATACAGTAAAAATAAAGAGGTTTAAATGTTCATACTATAATGCTTATTATTAACAGTGAAACTGGTAATTTTATTCTAATGCTGACATTAATTTAATGTACTGTTGCAGCCTTATCTAATGTGGTTCGTAAACTTTTCAGATTACTGTTTTTTGAAATGGTAATTTTACAAACTTAGCTTTCTGCTGTGAGTTATACAGTGCAAATGTTACATGTAAGTAATTGCTTCAGGAAAAGGGAAAATGTTATGTTCTGTTATTGCATGAAAAGGACAGAAGGGGGAGCTCTGAATATATATATGTGACAAAATATGCTGTATGTGGAGAAGAAGAGGAGAACACAAGAGAGTAAAGAGAGTACTGAAGCTGAGCTACATCTGATCCTGCTTATTTTCCACTATTTCAATATAGCAACATGTTGAGAAAATAAATTTAAAATAAGCTAGTTTTAAAACTTAACATGTCTTGATTCAAATGGCCT
>NW_015116287.1:0-4006 GCF_001443285.1 Poecilia latipinna
AAATGTGTTCACAACTGCATGAGTTTTTACAGCTTGCACCGATATGTGGGCGGTGGCAACGCAACAGCTTCTGTGGCGTTTAGAGGCCTTTGTTTTGTTTGCTAATTATTTTTAGCTCGTGTTTGTTCTGCTATGAAACTGAAATCATAAACGCAGTTCCACATTTCTGCCTGAATTGTGATTCATCTTGTAAATCGTAGCTTTGAAAACAATCTCTTAGCTCTCATTTATGCTCCGGATCATTTTAAACATTTACTTGGAGGTGTATGAAATCGTCCATGTTTCTGGACGGTGCAGTAGACCTTCGCTGTAAATAATAACGAATTACAATAACACGAAGCTGAAAACATCTGGACATTTTCAGATTAGCTATCCAACATTCCCCATTTTGACCACTCAGAGGACCGCTTGTGTTCGGCGCGCTCGACCTTATCTACACGACGTCCTGCTGTGAGGAGATTTACTTTAAAAATGCTGCCGAAAATCCGGTTTAGCAAACGGGGGGGAATAAAACATTAATGTTCAGCTACTTCTGCACTCTGATTTGGATGTATGGACGCCTGGGCTGCGTGTAGAAGCTCTGATGTGGAAAACGTTTGACATATTCATTATCTAAGCAGAGCTTTTGCCTTTTATTAAAGGTCACCGACAAGTCAAGCGCCCGAGAGCAGATGATGCAAATATACAGTGAGCTTTTTGAACAGCAAATACCTTTAAAGGAAAGTGTTTTAACGCAACAGATTCAGAAATGATCTTCACGTGTTCCCGTTAAGTAAATTTAAGCTGTAATGATTTTTCGCTCTGTCAGGAGTGGACTGATTTGCGCAGATTAATATCTTCCCAAAGCTCAATTTATCCTCCTCATCTTGTCAAATGTCGGCAACATAAATTCCGGGTCATTTAAATGAGCATCAACGGCTACAAGAGGCTAAATAAATCTGCCTGGATGAATGAGGGCTCTCGGTATATGAAAAAAAAAAAAAAAAACGGATTAAGAACTAGATAGTTTTCATGTCTTCCAGCCCCATTGGAGACTCAAGTAGATGTGCAATGTTTTTGCAGGAGTGAGCTCATCTCTGTTTGCAACGCTTTCCGAGGAGCTGTGAAATTGAGATAATGCGATTAATTTCTCGCATCTGCTGTTACACGCTGGGACATAATTTTTATTTTTTAATTATTGTACGAGTGCAGAAAATTACAGCGCTTGTGGGCGGGGGGGGTGAGCTCCAGGTTCACAGGGCTCATTACCTACGCAGGATTGTATGTAGTGTTGTTGTTTTTTTTTAAGATCCAGGATTTTTTAATGCTCAGTCTGTGGAATTTATTTTAGGTTAATTGATTACTCGGCTGTTTTATACCATCCTTATCACTTTATTGAAAACAAACTAATACATACAAATTCGATTCAAGCAATAAATCTTGCACTGATTTTTTTTTTTTTCCTCCAGTTTGGCAAAATATACACTTGAATTACACGTTTGTAATTTGTAGGGCGCCAACAACTCACTGATCAGTGAAAAACGCGATGTTATAAATTATGCTAATCTGCTTTCAGTGCTTAAACCAGTTTGTCATTTAAAATGAACACTGACATCTACCATTGTACAGCATAATTTTACCATGTTAGATTTCCTTTCTTTTTTTTTTTTTTTTTTTTTTTGCCCTGGAAGAGATTTAAGAAGTCTCATCAGCCCATTTCACAGTTTCTCACAAAAGCATTTTGCACCAACTTCATTAGATGGCGTTCTGAAACGTTTAATACGTCACGTTTCCAAAGAGAAAGTTGCCAACTTTTTGAAATGTATTTTAAAATGTAAAAAAAAATATATATATATATATATTTTCATTTATCTTAGCTTCTATTTCAGCTTAGACAATGAAGTGATGAAATCTTAAACATAGGAGTCAGTTAAAAGACAAACAACTCATCGTAAGCAGATTTAACCTTGTAAGAAATGCATCTGTTCTCAATCTGAGCAACAACTGAGTTTTTTGTCAAACCCCATTAAAAATAGTGTGGAAAATGCTGTAGGGATGCTTTCTCATGCTGATATGTCAAAGATTAATCACGGAGACTTATCATGAGCACTGAGTGACACCCACTCTGGACATACACTACACAAAGGTCAAGTTATCGGCAGCGGCTCGTTGACGAATTTCTTGTCTGGGCATTCCTTCATAGGTCAAAGGTCATGAACAAATAATATAAGGGTAATTTTTGAGATTTTTCCCATAACTTTTATGCAAGTCTATACTAAAAAACAAAAAACAAAACAGTAAATACACAATCAGAACACGTTTACATACTAGCTATTGCATTTACTAGTAACAAGCTGATTAAGCTAATCTAAACTATTTATTGTTAATCTTAGAATCTATACTTTCCTGTAAGTTACACCAGATTCATAGCCTGCATTTTGAAATGGTGCAACTAAAACTGAGACCAAATAAACTGACAATGTCTTTCGAGCCTCCTGTTGTCCCGTTCTGGTGAACCTGAGCGTTCTTTATCCTCAGCCTCCCACATTAAGCTGATGAACATGTCTGCTGCAGCCAATCTGCTTCAAGGTTCAAAACTCTCACCCGACCTCTGATATCAACCAGGCGTTTCTGTCGACAAAAAGGTCGAAACAGCTGTACTCACAGCTGGTTAGCTTAGTTTTCTGTAAGCCAGAGAAATGTCTGTGAATGATTATCCCTACAGATCTGGACTCGAAGAGAGAGAGAGAGAAAAAAAACCCATATTGTCACGATCTGTGTTTGTGTGTTTATTTTTGAGTTTTTCTGTGTAGTGCTGTTCCCTGTGAGTCTCTGTCCTGTCCTCCCCGTTTGTCTCCCAGGTGTGTCTCGTCCCCTTGATTACCCCGTGTGTATTTAAGTCCACCTGTAGTCTCCGTCTCTTGTCAGATCCTCGTCGTTGTTAGCGTCATTCCTCATTCTTCGTGTCCTACGTCAGTTCGCAGTTTCCTCAGTAGAACTGTATAGTCCTAAGGTTTCATGTGTCAGTCTTTATGTCAGTCGCTACCGGTATTAGCTGTGTGCTAACGTGCTGCCTGTCCTGGACTGTGAGATCTTCATTAAATTTCATCATCTTCACCATACCTGGGTTCTCTGCGTCTCTCCTCACCACCACCAACCATACCACTTCTTGACACATATGTTAAAAGTTACTGAAATCATCTTACTTCTTTCCCATCTGTATCCTGACTTTGAAGTTTAGGGAGTCATCCCCACCGCGCCTAGACGATGTGGAATCGGTGCCACATTACAAACCTACTTACTGTTTTACTGCCAGCAATTGAGCAGGTGTTCCTAATAAACAGGCCGGTGAGTGTAAGCCTTTTGACATTCTCATTGAGAGTTTTTGTGCTTAGAAGACATAAAACATCATCCAACTTAAATTAAATGAAATGAGCCGTTGAATAGAGTAAGGATACAAGCTCCCAACCCAACACCGAAAGTCCAATTTTCCAAAGCAAAAGCACATTTAGGCACGTTTTTGTTCTCTCTGACTCAATAAAAAAAAAACAAACACACACACACACACACACAAACTGCAATGCCTTGACAGAACTTTACCCGTTGAGCTTTTCAGAACCAGCAGTGCTCAGAAAAAGCTTTCTGGGCAGCACAATATGTGGCAGTTAAAAGGGCGCCGGCGCTCATTTTTTAAAACCGATTCGACTGATAAACGTTGCTACTTACACGTGTGTTTTACTTTAAAGTCAAAGACAATGTTCATGTAAGCCCCATATCTGTCCATTTGTGTGGTTGAACACAGACTCCTCCGCTCATTGTTGAGGGATTAAGACCCTTAAGCTAATTCAGTGGAGTAATAAGGGATTTCTGTAAACTCCAGATTAATTGGGATTAGGCACTTAAACATTTTAGGTCTTGCTGAAAATGAAAAGAAGGTGCGGAAAAACACTTCTCCCCCCCCCCCCCCCCCCCCCTTTTTTCCGTGACACTTCGCCCACCCCCCCGCGGCCCGGCCGCCTCAAAATGT
>NW_015116287.1:7497-22521 GCF_001443285.1 Poecilia latipinna
CCCCCCCACCCACCTTTTTTCTCGGGAACATTTCTCTCAACCCCGATGGAGCTGGCAATCATAAACTGCTTGACGTCTACCAGTTAAGAATAAGGCGGAAAACTCGTGGCCCTGAAGCGTCGGCCACCTGTGTGCCCCGTAATACCCTTTTGTACATGCAGGAGTGTTGTGTGTGTTTGTGTGTGTGTGTGTGTGTGTGTGTGCGCGCGCTTCAGATTTCTCATCTATCTTTTCTTCCACCGCTCTGATGGAACAAGCGAGCTGATTATAACACGACCAAGGTTCGGGCGGCGAGTGTGTAAAATTGGACCTTGTCTGCCAGTTTCCACCAACACCTCGGATAGTGTTGCGTGAAATGAAGAAACAGGGGAAAGGATACGCGGCGATGGGTGCAACCGGGGGTATTCGAATCGGTACCGAGGCGTTTAGGTTGGTGGAGTGCTTGCTTTAAAAATCCTCGCAACTTATCTGCCCAATTTCGTTTTGACAGCAAGAGCCGTTCCGCTCGGTTGCTCTGTATTTGTGTCTTCAGGCCCTAATAGCTTTTGTATCTCATGGCCTCAAAATTTCAACATACAGAGGGATTTGGAGTTGTAACTATAATTGCTTTCTCATATCCTTTTTTTTTATTATTTTGTTCCAAAGTGCGGCTATGTTATAAGGATTTCTTCACTGTTTCATATTTTTAATCCTTAAATTTACGAACTGGATGTTCATGTTTTGTTTTTTTTTTTCCTTCCCTTTTTTAAGTGGAGTCATTTCACACTCTTCTTTGTGTGGCGAAGTTTTTCCCACGCTTGTTACTCTGAAACCTTTTTCTGGAGGTCAAGCAGAAAGCACAGATCGTTACTTTTTCTGAGCCGCTTTAATTCTGGAGATGCTGAGCACACGGCGTACCGCTGCTGCACGCCCGGTCTGTCTCGGTACGTGCGTTGCACCCGAGAAGCCGCATTTCTTCTTCTGGGCCCAATGAAACCACTTAAAGAACTCAAGTTTTATGAATCCACCAACCTTTTTGCTCTTTTACACCAAATCCAATTAAGGATTACTTGCTGAAACGGCAAAAAAAAAAAAAAAAAAAAAAAACGGGGGCGGGGGGGGAACGAGAAAAACAAGAGGACTTAGCGTTTCGTAACTGGAATTTAAAAATGGATTAACAAGTGGGCACTTGGATAATTAACCTCGTAAACCAGAGGCCGTGTTTCACATATTGAAGTCACCTCACGTCTTACATCGCTATATAATATTTTCAGTGGGAGTGAGGCTATAAAAAATGCATCTTTTCACAGTAAAAAAATAAAAAATGGTCTTGATAGAGAGAAAAAAAAAAAAAGTGCTTTCCTCCAGCAGAAGTAACAAGTTTAAGCTGCCAGTGCAGAACTTTTGTCTCCCCCTCCTGGCAGTCGCAGTAATGATGTAACCGCTCATGTGTCCGTAACATGTGTGCCTTGTGGAAATGTACTTCTCGCTCAAACCGACCAGTCAGACCTGTCCGGTCTGGCCTCCCTCTTTCTCTTTCTTCCCACATCAGCGAGGCAGAGCTCCAGCATGTGGCCCTCGCCTTGGCAGAGTGTGTAATAACCAATGTTTGCTTGTGGAGCTGCTGTTTGCTTGAGGTAATGCAATGAAAATACAGTCGGCTGAAAACTGGGTGGAGGGTGGAGTGCTAGCAAAGAAAAGGAGCACTCTTTGTTTATTTGCGGATTACGAAACCTATTATGAGTTGAGCCACTGTTCAAAAAGCAAAATTAAAGGGATTTACAAAAAAATAATAAAAAAATTGAAGGTGGACTTTGACATTTATACAAGTAAGACATTAGGAAGTAAAGGGAGATGTCATCTAAAGCACATCACGGCAAATCAGTGCAGCTTTTTTTTGTGCGGGAAAGATTTTATTTGTTGTTCACAGTATAAATAAGTTTGGGATTATAAGTAATCGACGGAAACACTGGAGCATGATTATGCAATCATACTCCAAAGCCAAAATGTTGACCTTTTTGGCTTTAGAAAAATGCTTAAGTTGGCTTGAGTTAGCTGTGACATCAGGCGGTGAACACAGAACACCTGGTGTTAAAAAGTGCAGCATTTTGCAAATTTATACTTTGCTTTTTTTTTTTTAAAGATGATTAAAGAGTCTGAACTTTGAAGAAGGTAAATGCACAGGCCCCTTTCTCTGAGTCATAAATAGGCTAAGGTAAAACAGAGGCATGCTGGGAACAGAGTCAGGAAACCATATCGATCTGGACACACTAACAGGAAGTGTATGACTTTTTGGACTTCACAAGCCACCGTTCCTGGAGATTGTGGTGAAAATGAGCCCTTCTGTGTTGCTGACGCTAGTACAAGATGTACTGATTGAACTGAAATTGTACCTGATCTGACACAGTTTAATATTGACATACAGATGGGAACAACTGCTGGGGTAGAACCTCCTCTCTAAGTCCCAGTCTTTCACGCTCTTTCTGTTTTTCATCTGTAAATCCTATAAATACCTGGATGCTCGCTGGATTCCTGATTTGAATTCCGAAGCTCGTTGTCACGCTCCATCACTTGTCTTTTGTTGTGGCAGCTTTCCTCTAATTGCAGCTTCTGGACGCTAATTTTCTCAACACTGAAAGGCCATTCAAAGACTTTAACACTCAAATAGCAACAGGGAAAATAACATCTACCTAAATCTGATTGAGTTAATTGCATTTGTCGAGCGATCCCGAGTGTTAATCCTACTTTTAAAACGCCGGAAACAAAGCGCCTTGCTCGTCTGCTGCGGTGCGCCACGTCGAGCCGTGATCCAGCTCTGCTCCTATGTAAAGATGCAAATTTATCTTTTTATTTTTAAAAATGACTCAGTGATTTCAGACGGAGTTGGATAAAAATAAATAAATAAATAAATAAATAAAAAGGAGCCTGTTATTCACACATGGGTAGCAAACTCCTGCAGTTTTCTGTTGAGATGCTATATTTCGCGCTGCACATTTATAATCCTGTTTTGCCACGGTCAAAACTTAAGTTTGTACCTTTTTTTTTGTAGTTATTGAGTTGCTGAAAGACACGACAGACAATTGTGCATTTCGGTGGGACTGAAGACTAATCTAGTGCACTTTATTTTTAGATATGGATTTGTCTAAATAACAAATATTGAACGAGCTCTTCACCACACTGCTCATTTGGAAATGACTTTTGCTCTAGAGGTGAAGTAGAGAATAAGAGAATCCAACGTGACGGTGCTTTTACAAAAGCTATTGTAACGCATAACACTCAAAAAAGGGAATAAATGTAACTAAATCACTTATTCGACGTTTGCCTTAACTTCTAAGTCGATCAGACTTTCCAAAAACTTTTAGTTATCCACAACTTTTCCCTGAGGCATTAATATACTTCGACACAGAGGCCAATGTGTTTTTGCCCCCGGCAGCCCACCTGGACAAGCGCAGGTATTCATCTGGCCTCCATGCAGAGTCAGCATAATTGAAAGAGAAGCGAAGTATCACCAAAGGTTCTGTGCTAATTTCCAGATGAAGTCGATTTCCATCGGGTCGTTAACAACTAATGTCTCACCTTCACTTCGCAAAATAAACCAAATATGCTAATTTATGTCCAGGAATGTGTCACTTATGTATTAAAAATTTCTCTCTATGCTGCTATGTAAACATTTATGAATCATAAAACAGACTTTGGGGCAGTTATGCAGAGCTTAAAAAAAAACAACTATGCAATATTGTGAAATATGGAAATCTTTCACTAGATTGCCTTAAATTTGACATTTCATCCCTTTTTAACATGACCTCTGTTAGATGGTGCATTGATTTTTGTGCCTCCAACTACTTTAGCATTTCATGAACAGCTGCTTGCTTCTGTATCTTGTTCTGCAAAATTCCTCTTCCTAACACGATCCATAACCAATGTGGATTACAGTGACTGCACTGAAAACAAGGATGGTCTAAACGATGAGTCATGAGGAGTGAATCTTTACATAAACTGGTTCTAAATTCAATCCAGTGAGTCACTTTCTGCGTAATTTCTTCTCGACGACCGCTGGCAAAATCATTTCTACAAATAAGGCCACAGTGCCCACGATAACATAATCTGAGTTAACAAGAGATATAGTAATTCATTTAATTCTGTTTTGTGATATTGATGGATTTCGTCAGCTTTTCGGCTGTGGGTGTAATGAGACCTCGCGGCAGCCTTTTGAGCAAACTCTACGTCTGTCTGTGTGCGTGGAGATTCGAAGACGGAAAGACGAGGGAGTTTTATGTTCAGGATGAACTCTCCTCGATGGGTGCCTTGTTTGCGAAACGCAAAGAAATGATTTCAACGTTGAAAATAATTCAAATCAAATGAACACTTTACAGGGTCGAATTAAGAGTTGTTGTCCGACGTCCTTCGATAAAACCCTCCCAGCTGCACAGCATCCACAGCATCCACAACCGGAGAAGAATCGTCCCACAAAATGTTTGAACTTTTTCTGCCAGAAATGGAAGAATTAAAGAATTAAAGAATTAGAAAACTGAACTCCTCCAACATGCTGCCACCTCGAGAGGCGCAATCCAAGAAAATCGTCTCGCTCAAATAATCATGCTTGTAATTTTCCATAATCAATCAACCATATTTGATTGGGCTACATTTAAATATATTTGCCAAAGAGCGCCCATAGAGAGCATTCAATCAACTCAATAAATTAGCATTTAATGAGTTTTATAAACACGAGACGTATCTGAACATTAATTTGATTGATTTAATTGATTCATTGATTTATGAAGTGCTTAGTAACAACCAAATAAGGCGACCGTGGCGTTTAATAAAATCATATCAGAAAACAATAAAGTCCAAGAACAGAAATAAGATGATAGTTTAAATGCCAGAGTCCTTGAAACATGTAGTAAAAGTTCATTTGATGATCATGTGTAGATAAATGAGTTGGAGTGAAACCAAAACAAAAGTTTAAAATCAGTTTCCAAACGGACTGGAAGTGGAGGGAAAGAGGACAAAAGGTGAAATTTGATGTTTCTATTTTCTGACACATATTTCATGAGTTTCCAGACTGTAAATGAAATCTACGTGCAATAATAGTTACAACTTGAGAGCTGCGGCTTTTTTTTTTTTTTTTTTTTCATCTTCACAGCGGCCTCACGTGCGATGCGATTGTTTTGTTTTTATTGTCTCTGAAGCGTGCGTGCAGAGCAGAGACGTCCCCCGAATTAAAAACAAACACCCTTCCAATAACGCCCCCGGTCCCGAGAAGCCGGAGAAATATTCCTCTCTCTCCTCCAGCCAGTTGATTCGCGTGATTATTCACGGCACTCACCCCTGAATGACGTGACACGAGCCGGGGAGATGATGAATGCGGCGGCTCCGCCGACTGTAACGACAACCGGGGACTGTATGGAGAGACAAACAAATGAAAGGAAAATCCTCAAATAGGAGCTTTGCTGTTTGACAGTGTATTATTGAAGACAGCTCGGCGAGCTTTATTTGGATCTTTCACAGCCTTCACGTCCTGATCTCGAGGGATTTAGAATTGAAATCCTGGACATGACAAGTGACGAGTATTTATAGGACGAGCAGCGTTAAATAACGCCTTATTAGATCACTCGCTCTGAGCCGCCAGACGGCGAGGCGATCCTGGTTCTGTTCTGTTTTGAAGGAAAGTCGTATTTGAAGTCGCAGTTTTACTGACAAATACCGTGAAGGCAACACAGGAGGTTGGCGATTGTCTTCTTTTTATTTTTTATTTTTTTATCTCCTTAGGAGCCTCTCATAGGCCGACGTACGTTACTACAGCGAAGAGAAACACTTATACAAATGTGGAATTAAATAAGCGTTACTTTATTTGGTTTTCTTTCATAAGCTTTCATATAAACATGGCTGGGGGTCAAGTGATGCAGCTGGTATGAAAAGACAGATTTTTTTATTTTTTGGAGGGTAATCATGTCCTTTGAGTTGTTTTTTTCCATCTTTGCTCAAGTGTTGCTGGTAAAGTCCTTCCACTGTTTGTGTTTTTTGAACCATACTGCAGCGTTTACGTTTCGAGACTTGACTCAACAACCGGTATCTACCTTCGCAGCAGCCATAAATTCTCTGTAATCTCTTCAAAGTAGCCTCAAGCAGATGCTCTTCCGGCTCTTTCAGGTCTTTGAAAGTTTTTTTTTTTTTTTTTTCCTAACACTGCCGACTTATTTTTAAAGTCCTGCCCTGGTACCTTGGACCGTTTTGACATTCTGTTGACATGCGCTGCAGCATTTCTCCCAAATTTAGCGGAGGACTGAAATACATGAACGGCAGAGTTGAAAGTGGAAAACCCTGCGAAGATCTGTCAGGAAGCACAGAAAGATGCTTCAGCCTTCAATTGCTCTATCTGCTGCAAGTTTTTGGTCAGGAAGAGTCATTGTGTTGGCACAGCCAGGCTGCTTTACGCCTGCCAAACTCTGCTATCTCTGACATTTCTCGTACGTGCGGCTTATGAGCGAGGAATGAATTGAAGCGCCTTTGCAAGAATACACACAGCTCTGTTATCCAACATTTAGGTTTTCTGGTCTTTATTTTTCATGCTTCAGTGATAATAGGTAAATTCTAATATACGAAAGTGAGATTGAAAAGAATGCAAGAGTTATGTTTTTTGGGAAATAATTGGTGGTATAATTTGCACATCAGCAACTCGACTACCTTTTCCAATAGTCTATGAAGGTGTGCGACCTAACAAAGAAAAGAAAAAAGTGGTTTTTAAATGCGTCATCAAAGACAACGCAGCCTGACTTTCAGTTGTTTGATTTGGGCTAAATCTGGATGAGAGACATAGGCCATGAAACGTTCAAAATTAAATATTGATTTTGGACTAAATGAGGATACTGACTTCCCTGAATTTGCCATTCAATCAGATTTCCACGAAAGTCAAATCTTTCCGAGGTTAATACATCAGCACACATTATATGGACGGAAACGCCAAGCACTTGGCCCGGAACGTGAAAAATTCAGCTAAGAGGCAGAGGGAAAAAATGCAAAATATGTTTCTGGATTGTAGGATATGTGGTTTTAGCTTGATGTTATTTAATCAGTGAGCCCAAGCCAGAATGACTGACCCAAGGTCGCCCAAAAACAACAACAACTCTGCATTACTTGAGCTAACCCTGAAGGCAAAGGCCGTTATCCAATACAATGTTCTCAAAAATGACAAAAAAACAAAATGTATCTGCGTTTAATATACAAAGAAACTCCTTTTATCTATTCTCAAGACTTCAGACTCAACTATAGCTACCATTATGCATAATTAATAGATCCAAGGTTGTTTTAAGCATCCTGCCCATGCATTTTTTAAAGAATTATCCCCTGAATATATTATGTACAGGACAAGAAAATTGGACAAAAGGAATCAGCATTCCAGAAACCTACGTGAATTTCACTTCGCGGCATCTGCTCACAACTTCCCCCCCGAAGGGTTTGGTTGCTAGGGGACTAAAATACTAATTTAGTCTTTCCACTGAATATAAAGTCTTTCTAGAGACAGTTTGCATATATGCCAGATACATTTCACTGAATATGTATCAGAAAAAACACTAGCTAATCTGTAGTTATTGCAACACCTATGTTAGCATATAATTGCTTAGAATTATGGGAAATCCTAATGTTGCTTTTAATTTAAAGCTGCACTTTAAATTAAAAGTCACAGAGAAAAGTCACAGAGAGTCTTTTCTCTGTGACTTTGAAAAGACAACGTATTGCTGCTTTAGATAAAAAAAAAAAAGACAACAACAACAGAATGGGAAAAGATGCCGCGCTCTGTGCAATAATCACATGTAAAACGCTGCTTTGCGTTTACTTTAATTTTTCCGGCCAAAATTCATTCACAGCGTTATAGCAACCGCTTTCTTCTCTGCTTCGTTACCAAATCAAGGAAGCGAAGTCGTGCGACTTGTTGGACAGCTTCACACGGGACGCTCTCGTTTATAAGCGTCAAAACTCCCGTCTCCTCTCTGTAATCCCAGAGCGCCGAACCTCGATGATTCACGAGGAGCATCAGCACATTTCTGACGCACTTAGCTCTGTCCCTACACCTCATGATCAAATCTGCTCCGTCGCTGCCAGCTTGTCATTTATTGCCTCACTGAGGTATGCATGCTGACAAACGTCTCTTTCAGGAGGGACTGTGGAAGGGAAAAAATAAAAAAATAAAAATAAAATAAATATGCTGAGGAAAAATAAATGCCTGCAGTTGAGAACACAGGAGGGTTTCATTTGATGGGTAGATGCCTTGAGCGCTGACAGCTTTCATAAAACTGTGATCGTGTTTGTTGGTTTTCTCCGGTAGCTTCGGTAAGGAAATCGTACCATAAATAGCCACGAGTCAAATAATGCATTCTGTTACTCAGTGGGAAGAATCAGCTTTTAATTTGGAAGTAAAATGCAGGAATAATCATGCGAGTGCAACACAATGGGACTCCATGATTAGAAGATATCGCGGTTGTTGTTTATGTCCTCCTCCTCATATTTCATGTTTTATCCCTTTGTTTCCCATGCTGACTCAATAACTTCTTCTCATTTGTAGGAAGTGGGAAGGACAACACAGAATCCCCTGGGTTACACAGTCCTGAAAAACACACACACACGCACACACACACGCACACACACACACAAACCAGGTCTTACTTGAGCACACATGCACAAACAGAAGCACACGCGCAGGGCTTCACTATACAGTCCATTCTACTTTCATTAGGCCCATGCACAGGTGCAGAGCAAGCTCCTGGCTGATGAAAAATAATTTATCAAAGTCGATGGTGGCACTGCGGCAACCTTTTTCTCCCCCCCTAAATGTCACCTTCAAAGGGAGCTCCTTGCTCACGCATTATTGTTGTAAGGGTAACAGAGCCCAGGAATCGCCTGGGGCAACTAATCGAGGCTCCTATTATCAACGCTATGATTAAATGGCCCTTGGTGGAGTAACAAATCCCCGAATCACCTCATCCCACCTTTAATCTATATTGTGTGCCTGGGAAAAGGGCAGGAGCACTCCTCTCACCTGTCGACCTCCACCTTGATTCATCTCGATTTCGCCTTGTTTAAAAGTTTTAGCCGTCCCGCCATCGGACGGCGATTCCAACGCGTGGACCTCAGCGTAAGTGAAGCAAGAAGTTTTTTTGTTGTTTTTTTTTTAATAATTATTTCCACAAGAAAACACACACATATTCGAGAAGTTTAGTGTACTGTCTTTTGGGGATTTTTGGTGTGTTTTTTTTTTTTGTTTTACTGGTTGCACTTTTTATTTTTGAGGAATTACCTTTTTTATTCGCTGCGCTTTCTCTTCAATAAAAGATCAAAGATGCCCTGTGGAGTTTGCTGAATCGCTTATTGTTGATCTTCAGATGAGGTCTGTGGGTCTCCAGATGTAGTTTGGTGCAAACTTCAAAGACTCCTCCGTTGCGTTCAGATTGGAGTAAAGGTGCACCCATAGAGAAACGGGAACAACAAATTGGTTCCCTCGTTTGCCAAGGCCTTAAGAGTAGACGTCTTCAGATGTTGGTTTGTGACTCGTCCTGCCTTTCATTTAGCTCTCCGTAAGCAAAGTAGAGCTCAACCGAGTTGAGATCAAGTGAGCGATTGCGGCGTATTTCTCTCCTTTAACTTCCCAAGGCCCTAGATTTTCCTTTGAAGTAGGCATAAAACCCTTATCCGGACTGACTCGTAGCCTACCAGCCAATCAGCTGCAGCTTTTGTCCGATTTGAAGCTTGAAAGGTCTATTGGCTCACACTTCAAAAATAAATCCCTAGTTTCTTCTTTCTTCTGTCACACTGAGATGAATTACGATAGACGAGAATTAGCTGTTAGCAGTTTTTAGGAGCGAGCATGAAGGGTTTTCAGACGATGGTTGTACTTTCTGTGTGTTGTTAGTTTGTGTGTTTAATGCCAGGTTTCAAAAATGTAAAACCTAACAATCGCTTTGGTTTTGTGTGATTTTGTGTTCATAGAACCCAAGGTGTGCTTATTTGCACCCTTTGGGTAAACACAACTTCTTGTTGTTGGCCATAAAAACTTGAAAAATATGTATTGCTTCTTTTGTATTTGGTCTTAAGGCTAGCACTTAGCAATTAGCTGCTGATATTAATGTTTTGCAACTTAACCTGTAATTTTCCGTACTACATCACCAGATAATGAAGGATTTTTATTAACTCTTAAATGTTTCCATACAGCATTGTCCTTGTTGTTGTTGCAAGCCAATATTAGCTTGTGTTTTCTTGTGTTTCCCATACAAGAAAACGTTATGGCCAGCACACTTGTCAAAAAACAACCCGCCAACACCAAGATTTCCAAAACCAAAATTTTGTTCTGCAGCCTCGAGAGGGAGAACCAATTCTCTTTTTATGTGATGAAAGCACTAAGAATTTATACATTTTGTTTTTCAACAGCCATTGTCGAGGATTGACGCTCTCAGCTACAACTTTCTGTTCGTATTTTTGGGTTTGACTTCAACATTTCCAAATTTCAGAGTTTTTTGAAATATTTACTGAACTGCGGCTGCTGCCGTCTCACAGCTTGTTGCTTCTGTCATGTTGGCTTTAGTTTGCAGAGCTTGCGATTATCAACAGCTAGCGACTTCCAGCGGCGTCGGCTCATGAAAACTTCGGCTGTAACTAAACTGCTGCCGACGCAGACACTAATGAGCCCGCTTTCGTCAATACGTCAGATTTTAATTTAAAAGCTGAGATAACAAATTTGTGCCCGTGTTTAGAAATGTTCACACTTCAGTTGGTGTTTCTGCAGAATAAAACCTTTTTCTAAGTCGACCCGTCTCTTGTTGGCTTCCTCACTAAATGCCATTAAACAAGGTATTTGATTCCAGGCTGCACCGATTAAACACAACTCCAGTTATAATGAGCAACCCTTATGTTACCCTGTAAGTAATAATACACACACGAGGCAGGGTGCCACGGGAAAAAAAACATGCAAATCCGGTACGCAGGAGGCTTCAATTGGGTTCACATTTGGCACTTTAGACAGCTGTGGCATTTGTGTGATACGGTTTTCTTGTTCATCAAACTCGTGAATGACCATACGCGCCCCGCGGACGACGATGTTGTCATCCTGGCAGAAGCCGCTTTGATCCGAGGGAGCCGTGAAAACCTATTATAGATTGGAGCCGATCATCATTCACCAGTGCCCTCAGAGGGGCGACGAGGGGATGCAGAGAGGGAGCCGGGAAAATGTGCTTTGACTGTTTTCATGAATCATATCTATAACTTAGTGAGGCGTGTCCTCGATTTTTTTTGGGGGGGCCGTTTAAGTGTGTGTGTGTGTGTGTGTGTGTGTGTGTACGATTCGGCATTGTGCCAGATAAGGCAGGGAGGTTATCTGAAAACCTTTGGAAGCTGGAAGTACGATGGAGGGCCGAAAGAATGGACAGGGGAAGTAAAAGAAAGCATGCGACTGCTAAAAAGTGTAAATGTATCACAGTAACGCATATCTATTGTTTTCCACGGATGTTGTTGTACGTCTTCCATGGGGAAAATGAAATTGACAAACCTTAAGCCTCAAGTGTGATAAAGCAGAGTCTGTATAGAATTTGTCTTTAAGTAACTGAACACAAGTAAAGTCAAAACTAAAGGGAAAGTAGCAGGAAGTATTGCTAAAATGATCTTAATCGTCACCAAATATAACCATCTCTATAGTAACGGGTGTCTTGGCAGGTTGATGGTGTGAAGCACACAGGTGTGTATTAACGCTATGCTTAGGGGAAAAGTCATCAGCATTGACCTTTGAGTAGCAATATCTGCTGGTCATTAATCAGTGAAGGCTACATCCAGATAACTTGAATTCCATTATTATGCATGAAGAAAACGTATTCATAAAGGCTAAGCTAAGCGCTAAAGCTGCTAACACTCTCTTATCGTCCCATACGTGTTGGCATATTGAAATTATGTGAAGAAATGAAGGGGAACATGTTTAAAACATGTTTGTCACTTTTGTGTATTGGGATCAAGGGTGTGGCGTTTTAAAAATGTGGCGTTTAAAAAAAAAAAAAACATTTAAAGATCTGCTGTCTGTGTTGATGAAATTCCAATACTCTGAGTGCAGTCAAGCAGTGGGGGAATTATTATGGCTAACGTATTTGAAAAGTAGACCAAGGCATCAATTTCAGACATGCTGACGCAAATCAATGAATTTTATTTTTATATCTCATCGCGCTGCTTTGAACAAGTCGGTTCAAAGCAGCGCAAATCAAAGTCCTTCAATCCCGACAGCATAGTAAGGTGAGATTGGATCAATGGTGTGTTAGTAATTGCACTTCTGTTGACTTTGTGTTAGTTTTGCACATGTCCGGTGTGCCAGGTGTATGAAAGCTGCGGCGTTTGCAGCTACAAAGGCCACAAGAGCAAGTTTGCAAAGCTAAAGGAACGAGAAAATACAGCATATAAACACCACATACTAGCTTTTAAACATGGAGGCAGAAGGATGATGATTTTTAACTTCTTCCACACCATACAATGTAGCGAGTCTCCTAAATAATTTGTCGACGACGTTCCTGTTTGTAGATTCAACGACTTTGAGTTTTGTTAAACATATATTGCGTCTGGCTTTAAAAAAGAGACTGCTTTTTGTCTCTTTTTTTTTTTTCCTGATGAATTCTGGCACAGTCAGTGTGATTTGATCACGTTGATTGATCGCTGCCAGTAAAACTCTGCGATGTGCACCGTCCTAAATCCATATTAAATAACTATAAATGCGCAGCCACAGCTGCTCTCGCCCAGAGGCTTAGAACCTCCAACGGAGCAGCCACAGGACTCTGAAAATGACTTCTGCAGCAGTGGTTACCAGCGCCTCGGGACCTAGTGTCTTTATAATGCAGTCTACTAATGAGGTTCATTTGGGATTATATGAATGCCATTAAATGTTGTCAACTAGTTATCAGAAACCAGTAGAGTTTGCACCTCGTTTGTCTCCTCGTAGCACCTGAGGTTGGCGATAAAGCAACTATCAGTGCTTGTTGAAGGGACTACAGATACTAACAATGAGAGTCTTGGCTTTTTTTTTTTGCAGGAAACGTACAGACCAATGTGCAGCGGAGCGAGTCTTCATTGTTTCTTATTAGTTCTACAAGAACGGGCAGCAGCAGCAGAGGCCTGTTTTCACTTGCTATAAAAAGACAGTAGCACGTTAAAGAAGCTTTGATCGCATTAGATGAAAAGTGCGTTATACGGACAGAGTACATGGAAAACAAAGTGTTCGTGTTTCACACGTTGCTGATCTCGGCGGCGTTCCCGTTCCGTTCGTGTGGGGAAAGCGTCGGCTGAAACCACAGAGCAGTTCATTCACTTCTAAATCAAATGAGCATCCGCGCAGATTAAATCTCAAACTTGCGTAAATGTCTGTGAGAAGAGAGTCATGGGTTTGAATTAGTCAATTTGGTTTTAGAGTGTTCTGTAGAGACTGTCCTGAAATTAAAGAAGAAAAAAATAATAGAAAAATCAGCAAATCAGATGTTCAGCGTCTGCCTGTTTTTTTAAATTAGGTTTGTGTTGTTTTTATGAAGGCCTGAATGGTCAAAGCAGGTTAACAGAGAAAACGCCCATTGGTATTTGTGATGTGTAACAGAAGCGCCAAACAAATGTACACACTCAGAAAAATGGAGGATTCAGACCTGTTTTTGGATGGCGGCGGGGAAAACGTACGCAAAAATGATCAGCCGGTTGTCAAACCTTTATCTTTACATTTACCATTTGCCGTGGCGGGGCAAATCTAAAAATATCCAGTGCGACCAAAGAGAACAGAACATGGATTTGATCTTTGGAATCATGTTGAGTGTCATGTTTTATTAGCGTGCCCGTGCATTTCTCTCCATTAAAAGCAGATTTAAATGCTGAATCACCCACACATGCTTTCTTTTAAATTCTAATGCCTCATAGTTCTTCAGTTGAGGCCAAATGGTAAAAAGAGGAGATCTACACTGTATATCTTTATAAATGATGTGTGTATTTATGCATTTATCTATATCCCATCGGCTGTGAACAATAATCCTCAAAATTTGCTGTGCACGCTAGAAAATAAATCACATTAGAACGGCGTTCTCCCTGAAACTCTCATGCATATCCTCCACTGTTTTGGATTTCAGTCCTGAAACTATAAATTCCTTGTGACATTTCACAAGTGGTAGTGTGAGGCAGATGGTTATAATTTTAGCCGAGTTTAGAAAAAAGCCTTGCTTTTTGAACATCCATAACACCCAGTGACATAAGCGAGAACCTGGCAGTGAAGGCTGACGGTTCTTTAAACAGGAGGCAGACAGCTATTGTAAGCAGACTGAAGTCTGGACAGTAGCACTGAAAAAAGTCACACGACCGGCCATTTGTTTTTGGAAAGAAGCCTGGCTTTGTGGATTCACTCCTGCCCAGCAACCGGAGGGAGGAACACGCTGTACTTCCTCCCAGGGAAGTGTGAATGCAGGGAAACAGTGAAGAATCTGTAATATAATAATGATAATGACACACAATGATAGTCTTGTACTGTTGGTTACATTTGAGAATTTTGGGCATCTAGTTTTTTACCATATTTAGGTCAAAGCAGTAGCTTGGAGGCCGTACATGCAGGCTAATTATAAACTACGAAAGATTCCATGAGGTTGTTTAGCTGTACTGTATATCATCAGGCTGCCAGAACAGCAATAACTCCAAGTTTTGTTGTTTTTATTGCTGGTGTCTTTTTTTCCCATTTCTAGAAACTTACCACTCACTGGGATCTGGCAACTTGCTGGGGAAGGAGTCGTCATGAAGACCCGATGAGCCAATCAGAAGCAAATAGAGTTCTCACGTCATGCTAGCCAATCAAAATCCACAATTTGTTTATTGGACTTTTTTTTTCCTGTATTGACCCTGTTTTAGTTTTTCCAACACATCTGAGAGCCTTCTGCTTTAACGTCACAAAATCCTGGGATGTTAACAGGAGTAAGAATTAGAGATGTGCCGATCAGGTTTTTTCCTGCCGATACCGATACCGATCACCCATGATGGCCGATATACCGATCACCGATACCGATCACC
>NW_015116287.1:26696-40404 GCF_001443285.1 Poecilia latipinna
TTGGTTTTTATCAATACCATCTGCATTCAGTGAACTGAGGAACTACAGTGTGTGAAGCTACTGCTTTCCACTGGTGGAAAAAAAAAAAACCTTCCATACCGGTTTAAAAGCAGCAGCTGTCAGTGAAGGTTTCGTTATAGAAAGTCCAGTGGATGTTTGACCTCACCAGCTTTCATGGCGGGCTATTCCATGCAGACTGAGAGATTTGGGTGGGGGTGGGGGGATGGCAGTCAGCAGGAGAGGCCGCATTTGTCAGAAAAGACAGCTGATGAAGCTTCTTCAGTGTAGCTCCTAATGAGAGTCCCCGCAGGCGCTCATCCTCTGGCAACGCTTCAAGGTGACTCGATTCATCCCCTCCCAAAAAAACGGACATGAGGATCACTTTTAAAAATCAAAGCGCGAGGAAAAACTGATATAACACAGAAGAAGGGCTAAATAATTTGACAAAAATTTACAGGATTTTTTGGAACGCTCACTCGGGGTCGAGATGTCAAATTAGCAGCGTTTGAAATCCTGGCTGCCTCCGGGATGCGGACATGGGAAATAATTAAGACATCTTGCACACAACATCTGTGAGAGCTCCAGCCTCGCCTGGAACAGAAGCTGCAAAATGGACATTAAAAAATGATGCTCCCACAGACATGCACAAGAGAAGTTACAAAAGCAATCGTCTTGCATGAAAACTTTAGTAGGGACACGGAGATATCCAGCCGGAAATAGAAGTGTCTGACATTTAAACTTCACCAAACTAAGTTCTCTTTTTTTTTTTTTTTTTCCCCACATGTTGATCTTTAAAACAAGCCCGAAATACCTTGATAAATTAGTAAGCAGTGCATCCATGCAAACCACAATACTTCTGTCATTCCAGAAACTATCGAACTAGACTAACACACAACTAACACAGAGGAATATTGAGGACATTTCCAGACTTTATTTTTTAATCTTTTCACATTTTGTCCCCTTACAACCATCAGCTTCAACCCACTCAGAGGACAAATTGAGTTGAGTTATAGATTCAATGCAAATTGAGCTAATTGAAAAAGTTGAAGGACTATTACTACATTTGCAAGGTACTTTAGTAAAATAATTGTATCTATGCAGCACCTTTTCATCACAAAGTTTCACAAAGACAGAAATAGGATGTGGTTAAAAAAGCAAAACCGTTCCAAAGATCCAAAGAATCTCATCATATCCTAATATAAAATTATCTATGCTTTATTATTTTTTTTTAGCATACAGAAAAGGTATGGTAGTCTAGTTTTAGCTTGTCTTGCATCCAATTTCAGCATCGTTCCAAAATCCTTGAACTACGTATTCTGGAGCAGGTCTTCACTTCTTTTGCATCTCAGAAACAGCAGAACCTTGTGACCTTTTCCAACACTGGCAAAATTGACTGGAAAGTTACTGCAGCTCACAGAGGAGCGGACCTGCAGCTTTAAATGTGAATGTGCAGCCAGGGAAACAGTGGATGTCATAGCAAAGCATCTTGATCTTTGTCCTAATTTCTAAGTATTGTTTTTCTTCATTACTGACTCTCCGTTCACTACTTTAGCCATAATGCGACTGCGTATTTAGTCCGACCTATATGACTGCTTCTCCTTAATTCAGTTTCGACAGCTCGAGTTTTCTTTACGTGTCAAAAGGTCAAATAGTGGAACTTAATGTCTAAACTGAATACATAAGTTTTAAATGTCAGTGAGGCAACAGAATGCTAATCTGAGAGCTAGCTGTGGTTCTCTGACCCTGTTCAGACGCCACACTAACATCTGTACATGATTGAGAAAAAAATAAATAAATAAATCAGCTCCTAGTCCAGCAGTATAATCGTGCTGTGAATAATTACCAAAATCCAATTATTAATTTTAGCTCTTTAAGTAATGAAATGGGAATATTCCATGTTATGAAGCAAGAGGCTTCTCACATCTACTGTCACACCCTGATCATTTCTGGAAATAAGGACATCGAGGACGATTGTTGTTTATACTTTGATTAGACCATTTTTCTCTTTTTGCCGATTTTTCAAAAATGAAAAAGATGAGATAAAATGGTATTAAAGTAAGCCAGACATGAGCTAATCTTTAAATGTCAAGAAACGGTAACAAGAACAAGCTGCCTCACTGAACTTTAGCACATCAGCATTCAAAGCAGTAATTAAAAAAACTTCTAAACTAGACCTGTGACAGAAGTGGTTCGATGAGGACCTGTCCTTATCTCACTATAGTTCAAAGTTCTCACTTTTAGAGGCAAAGAGTCATAAGCAAACAAGCTGTTTGGAAAAAAACAATGTCCATAAAATATAAAAATTACCATCACTGGCTTTTCAACAGGGTTTTTACCCAAACGTAGTGGTGGGACTTGAATAAAATGTGCATCAAAAATACGTATTCACACAAACATAATTCAAGAAACCCCATTGCTGCTAAATTATTGAAGAAATAGAATAAGTATGAGCTCAACAAATATATTGATTGTTTCTAACTGTTAGGTTTCCCATCCAATTAGATTATTGTAAAGTGCAGTCCCGTTCAGTTTTAAATGTTTCAAACATGTGGCGAGTGGACGCCGACATTAAGCTTGGGGACATCTGGCTGCAACATGTTCTGCAATGAGTTGCTATTTTAGGTTTTAATGGCTTCCATAATAAACTAACTCCATCCACCACATCTTGTACTCAACAATAGGCGTCATCAGATTGCTTTTTGTAGCAAAAACGAGTCGACAAAAGCGACTTCGTCGTCTATTGTTTTGTTTGTGGACATGGCACCAGAAACGCGCAACAGACGTTCCGTCCGACTCTGGAGAGTCTCAATATTTACTTCTGTAAGTTTTTTGTGGCCTAAATAAATCAATGGACAATGTGACTCACCCATATTTCATTTTAGATTAAAGTCTATAATGTCTAAATTAAATGTCAGGTGTGACAACCATCCCAAAAGCTGTCCACGTATTTCTAAATCAGTCAGGAAGGATGTTCAAGGCTTTAAGCGTCACCTTCACATAAATCAACCTCAACTGTTTTGTAAACAGCTTTCTGCCCGCCTCACTTCATTATCTGTCTTCGCTGCCACCTTTAATCAGCTTGTAATAAGCACAGTGTAGTGTTTCCTTTTCATGCACCGGGCCTAGGAATGTTCTATATAAAGCCGCAAAGCCACGACAGCCGGCTGACAGCTTCCCACATCAGTGAATGGGAATTAAAACACGGCTCCAAATGAGCTCCGGTCGCGGCGAAATACGGAAGCAAAAGGAATTTTCATGTGAAATCCTGACAGCTCCCCGCGCAGGCCAAGGTGAGCGCGGCGTCCAGATCTGTGATCTGGTGCGACACACTATGTGGGAGTGCCAGAACTTTGATAAGGTGCCCTCTGACTGAAAACATCGATTATTCTAGTCGGCATAAGTGTGGGGGAACTTACTGTACCTTCTTGGTTGATGTCTCTGCTGTGCCTTAGAATCAAAAATGGCCTCAGAGCAACGCTCCTGAATGTCTCGTTTGGCTATTCAGTACAACGGCGAAATGTAAAATAGAAGTAGATGTTAAATGCTCTGCAGGGGGAGCCCAGCAGGGGGTTTCTGCAGCATAATTAGGATGAGAAAATGGAATATTCTTTGAATACTAATTGAGTCAGGTCGCAAGTTTCTAGACGGCGGCATCAAATCGTCAAGTGTGGTGACGCAATCGCATCAGGACGTCGACTGTTTTGCAAAGATAAGCTAAATTTAGCAGCCGTACGAGAAAGCCGGCATCAATGCAACCTGGAGCGTCGTGAATGGAGTGTTTTTCTTTCCCTTGAAAGTGACATTGTCCCGTTTTAACCTCAAAGATTAATCCCCGCGTACAACTGGGCTCAGTCAGCCATGCAAAATGACAGACAAAGGCCTCTGATGTTAGCATTTAATTCATAAAAGTGATGACTCCATCAATTAGGTGTCCTAAAAACAGCATTGGCAGGAAATCAATGCCTCGCTGGATGAAATATGGATGGAACAACGACTCCCTCTTAATTGGAACCGGCACAGCTGCAGTGCACATCACAGGCTCCCTTGCTGCACATGCAAATCCTATTTTGATTGGGACTGTAACTGCCAGAGATAATCGCGGCCGAGGCGAAATGCTCTCCGGCAGAGCCGCGCGCATTTTAATATGGTAATGACGCCCGCGGAACGGGGCGCGCGAGAACAAGAGGTAATCGATAAGGCAATAAACAGCTCATTTGCTCTCGGAAAGGTGTTGGCAAGACCGGCGGAGGTTGTCAGGGATGTGAACTCCGAGGAATTTAGGAGCCATCATAGTCGCTTTAAGCTGAAAGCGAACCAGAAGGGCTTCACACCTGTTTGAACTTCTGCTATTAGCCCTGTGAAGAGGGAATCAGTGAAGCAACAGGAATCACAATGGTTTCTAATTCAACATCTTTAAATCTGTACCATGTTTTCAGTATTTCAGTTGAAAAGTAAAACTTGTAGTAATTTATTTTTTTTTTTTTAAATGTGTTGGAAACAGTTTATATCTCTTGAAGCACCATATTATGGCCTACCTAATACGGTGGTGCAAGATTACTTCACAAAGAAGGACAAGGCAACAATTGTTGCTGCCAAAGAAGTATCAATGAATTAAAGATAAATGGAAGTAAACATATGGAAATACTATTGTGTATACTATTATTGTACATCCAGTATGTCAGATTACATCCTGCGTGCGACTCCTGAGAACATTCTTACCAGACACTGCCGCTCGAGCAGTGCCAGCTCTTTTTTTTTGTTTTTTTTTTTTTTTTTTTGGACACAATCAAAGACGGAAATGAGAGATTTCATCAGTTATGGGGCAATCATCACAAAGTGGGATGTGTAAACAGAGGACCAATCAAGACAGAGATAATCTATTTGGATAAAGTAGAAAATGGTGAGGTTTTATGTAATTCAGCACTGCACCACGCTCGTCTGCTCAAATTTTCTATCGTCCCTTAATGGCTGCTTTCCACACTTCCTCTCTGTGATATTTTTGCTGGGTTGCTATGGTTATGCTCATTGTTGGTGTTCCAAAATGGCTGATTGGTACTTTTTTTAATCGGATTAAAAATTAAATTGATTACTTTTTCAATTGAGTCACAGAAATACAAGAGCATCTTAGGTAAATAATTTAGATGCTTTACCCCCAAACCAAGGAAAAATGTAAATCCAAAAGTTAGATGAATAATGAATTCTGCCTTTAAAAAAAACGTCCCAGAGAAAATGACACAGATCCAGTCTCCTGGAAGATGGTCACCAGTGCTGCGGCGCTGCCTTTCTTCCCTTCCTCCAGACGCGGAGACAAGCCAGCCATAACTGTGTGTGTTTGCCTGGCAGTGACAGGCTGCATAACTGAGTAGCCTGCGAGGGCTCTTTGAGGCTGGATATTAAAGTGAGTCACTTCCCAAACACATCATCATTTGATTTTAATCTGGTACAATAAGTGAATTTGGACTCATTTGTCCTGTTTTTGAACCTTATAAAAGGCTTAAAACGATTGATTCATAGAGGCCACGACTGCTGATCCAACTCGTGAACATGGCGTCCTCCTTTTGTGTAGACCTCAAGCATTTGCCCGCCGCTGTTAAAATACCGAGCTTTTACAACTTAAAAAAGAATGAGCCATTACAAAACCTTTAAAGTGTTTGTCAACGTGTGAGAACCCTTCAACATGTTCTTAGTTTCAGAACCTTTAGATTCACAAACAGGAATTTGTCTCTAGGAGTCTGTAGCTTGGACGTTTCCCCAAATATTTAGCATCTGTCTGTTTGTAAGGACAGCTGTTGTCAATAGTATTCTTAAAATGACTCCAATTTATTGTCAGATTTGGTTCTGAACTCCACCTGGCCCTTTCCAAGGCTTTAATTATCTGCTGAAGCAATCCTCTTGTTGATTTTGACATGTACTTGGACTCGCAGTGATATCTTTAGCTTCAGACACCCAAAGGTGTTGAGGGAAGCAAAACTGACTGATCAAATACCCAAAGCTCATTTTTAGCATTGGTCTTCTTTTGTGTTTTCTTTTATTGGGTCAAAGCAGACCTTGTGGAATAATGACCCAAAGTTTCGCACTGGTTTAATCAGACTATAAATCATGACCCCACAAAGATCAAGCAGATTTCTGTCAAGTTTTCTCTGGAAGAAAAGTTTTTCGTCTGGCAAACTTGTTCCTTAACCCGGTGGATGTATGATTGCTTTCTCATGTTCACCACCATCTTTGTTTGTTACGATATTGTGTTGTTAATGTCCTATAGGTCCTAAAATTACTTCTTGACAATTAAATGCTTTTGCAACCACTTTGCTTGCAAAGGATGCAACTGAGTAATCATGAAAATTCAGTGGCAAGACTGAACATTTCAACATCCGTCAGATTCACCACTATTGATGTTTGGTGTGTGCTCAAGAAACCTCAATTCTAAGGTTGTGGACACTCCGGCAATTAGATTTCTATGTCTTTTTTTTTTTTTAATTTCCACCCCTTTTTTAAATCATAGTCTCATCATCTCTACATCACAAAACCCTTGAAGTTTTGAAAGGCTGTGCACATTGATCTAGCATAAAGGCTGAGGAGCTGTTTCACACTGGAAGAAATTATGAATCGACTGGACGGACATCAAGGTTCCTGAAGCAAAGCTACTAGCATGAACAATCAAACACAGCTTGAAGCTTTAGAGATCCCCACTGAGATGGAAGCCCAACTTATTTCACAAAGGCCAGCGCATGGACGAACGTGACTAACAGGCCTGCTCACACGTTTTGTTTTGTTTTTTAATCTTTTTGCAATGCCAGAAGTCTCTCGGTCGTTTCAGTGGGTGAATTTAAATAAAGGGCTGCCTCTGTTCTGCCTGGATATCCAAAGGCAGAGAGAGTTTTATCTCCCCCTACATACGCATTGTTCACCCAGTGCTGTTTTCAAGGAAGTTCGGTTGTGATGCTGCTCGTGTCACCCAGCGAGTCCATCCAAGCTTGATGCAGGAACAAACGAAACTCCCCCAAGGGGATCTTCTTTGTTTCTTCATGCTGGAATAAATTAATAAAACAAAATTATAGAACTCCGGCAATCGACTTTTATACCCATGTGTGTTGGGGTTGTGTCTTAGAGGGCTGACATAAGTAGGATTTAAATGAGGACAATAATCCTTGCCCGGCAGGAAGCAGCTTCCATAAATATTAATGGCAAGACTTTTTTTTTTTTTTTCTTTACTTGACGCTATGTAGTGTCATTGAGGCGAAACTGTAAATGGATGTCATCAAAGTTAAAGCAAGGGCTTATGGGGAGGTTTTATCACTCATTTCTGTTTCATTATGTTGTCTGCATGCGCTTAACGGGAGCGAATGCCGCGATGTTGTCCTTTCAGAGCAATAAACATCACAGGAACTCAGCTGTGTGGGGGCTGGCATGGGGGCTACAGGGCCCTTTGCGGAACACTTAAAGCCAGGTTAATGCTTCCCGCGCTCTCTCTAAAAGGCTGTTCTTCTCCTGTCATTTCAATCACGTCGTCTTTTCACAACTTGAGTGGCGGCTATTTTGGCAGCTGCTTCACCACCCAAGGTGCAGCGATAAGCATGTTCCCGTCGTGCGAGCGAGGGAGGAGGCGGGCGAAGTGCCGCATCAGGAGGTTTGCGCTGCTCTTGGTCAAGGCCTCCTCCCCACGCCGCTCCATGTGGGAAACATAACGCCGCCGTTGTTACAGGAGCCAGGGGTTTGTGTTTGCAATCGACCGGCGCATTGATTTTGAATTAGCCCGGCTGTAACGGCCCCTTCTGTCCAGCCGTGTTTTATAAGATTACGACGTGGAAGATGGAACGCGCCGCGCTTCAGGTTGACACCTCGTGCCAGCACCAACAAATCCGTTTATCCGTGTCTTTCCGAGGGATTTCTAAAGAGCTTGGTTGCAAATTCCTTATCCGTGTAATGTTTGGATAAGGAAAAACTTTGGTTGCCAAGACGCCCCATTGAAAAGCCTGCGATTAACCTGCATTTTTTTATTTATTTTTTTTCCGCTGGCCCTCTGTTGCCTTATTTTTATTTCAAACAAACTCTTGAGTTTTCCGGTGTTATTATGAAAGATTAACCCCACTGTTGTGTTGGCACCGACTCCACTTGTCATGAAAAAAAAAAAAGAATAATCATGAAATTTCCTTTTCAAATATTTTTTCCCACTCTACCTTAGGGATTCTTCTTCTGCAAACTCATTATTTGCACGTCAAGACACTGAAATGACTAATTCGTCTTTGCATAATAGCAAAGTTGCATAACGAGGCCACCACCATGCCTGATAGTGAGAATAAAGTTCTCAATATGATAATAGTTTTAGCGTTTTCTAACCGTGTCATTCCTGTGCCGCTGCTCTACCCTTCCTCACTGGAAATGCCAAATGGGTACCTCACCGTTTTAATATTTTTAGGTTTGGCGTAAGGTAGCTCATAAAGCAAAGGTCATTATTTCCCAGCGTGACCATTCTTGATTGTATTAGCGTCGTTCACAATGGTCGCTTTGTCTATGCAGTAATCCAGAAGAGGAGAATGTGAATATTTTGTAAAACTTTTGACCATTTGCTGTGCAGTTATGATTGGGAACTAGTGATTTTTCTACTGGCTCCATGATTTTTAACCTAATATTTTGTTATCTTATGACATTTTCAGAGAATCCATGTGATCTCGAGTTAAATAAGTGGATATGCTATAACTGAGTTAAATAGAAAAACAGACGGTAGATTTTTACTGAGATATCATTTATTGCGAGAAATCCTTTTTTTTTTTTAATTTTCAAAGATACAGTGCCTCATGAAGTCATTTCTTTGATGAAATTAAAAAAAAGTGACAACACCCTCACTGATATAACTTTCACCAGACACTCTTTTTTTCAGATTAGTGGCTCTTTTTCTGAAAGTCATCAGCCGTTATCAGAGTTCCTCCACCTTATCAGCGGACGTATACAGCTGTGTGTCGAGGTTAATTAAAAGGACTTATCTGTCATTGACGACCAACCTATGCAACGAGCTTTCCGCCACGCCGGTCGCATTTGTCCCTTTCCTTCAGCGCTCTTGTCAGCAGTTTCCATCACCGCGAGTTAGCGTTCGTTGGGAGGATCGTAATTGTACACCAGACTTGGCTCCACGCACTCGAGGAGCCTCAAGAGAGGGATGACTGCCCTTCAATAAAGATAATGGAACATGTGCTTCACAAAAAAAAAAAAAACAGGCCCACGGGGTTTGCTTTGGGTAAACAGTTTAAAGAAGAAGATCCAGAAATCACCGCGACAAACGCAGCTGTAATCAGAGCACGGGAATTATCCGGGGCGTCGAATGCAAACGATCTGATTAGAAAGGCGTTGCGGCATTAGTTTGCTGATACAAGCAACTTGCGAGCGCCCTGTTTTAAACATTGATTATTTCAGCTTTGCAGATGCTGCTGTTCCCGGGGCCAAACAACAATGTAAGTCAATCACTGGGAGAAAGGAGCCTCGCTGCCGATTCCCGTGATTGCAACAGGAAACTTCTTCCTGAAGGTAAAAGCCGAAAAGAAAAACTAAATACAAAACAAAACAGGAGATTTCTGAGCACAATATGAAAGGCCAACGTCACTGAGGGGTGTAGTGAATAATAATAACAATAAATCCCTTCTGAATTAATGGAGCAATACTTAAAATGTCACTAATGGGTTTATTTTCCAGTTTAGTTAATCCTGTAAAAAAAAAAAAAAGTAACCTCAATGTTCTGTTTTTAGCTAACAAAAGTGGTTAGCTGTGTGCTGTTCTGATCATGTAGCTTGTCTCACTTTAGTTTTATCGTGCTACGCTTTCAGAGATGTATTTCACACACCTCGTGTGTGTGGCAGTCGTCGGATCATAACACAGATTTTCAGTCTGTTACAGATATTTGCCTTTATGTTTTCTGTTGTTTTTGGATGCATTCTTTGGGTTGTTTTCATCCTTTAAAAGAAATGAAACCTGAAGCTATTTTGATGGCATTTGGAACTGTTATGTATTTTTGCTTCACCTTGATGGAAAACTAAAGCCTGAAAGTCTATTTTCAGCTTTGAAAATTATTCAAATTATTCTGTAACCTTCTACTAACTATTTTTTTTTTTAACAATGAGATTTCTCTAACGCTGAAGCTGTGAGCAGTATTTTAGTTTTCCCTTAAAAAGCTGTTTTTATACACATTTTGGGTTGCACAGCGTGTTATAAATGCAAAACAACGTTACTCTGCAGCACTCTGCGTTAGTGAACGTTTCCATAAGAAATTGCAGTCTTACAGTTGTGAAACAAAACCTAGTTTGTTGCTGAGTAACTAGTCTTTACAAAGTCATGTTGTGTGTCCAAGTTTTACTAGCAAAGTCGCATCCTTTGGTAATCATGAGAAAAACGTTATCTTTCCTTTATATTAGGTCCAGCATATCAAACCAACCGCACAAGGACTGGTTCTTTTTTTTTTTTTTTTTCTCCAAATCTATGATAACCCTGACCTCCGTGTTGGAATTTAACACCCTTGTCGCCATCCATCACAGCTGATGTTGCTGCGAAACAACACTGGATGTTATTTCCTCCCTCTGGTAGCGCCGCTTTGGATGTGCCTTGCCCTTTTATCTGTGTAATCACCAGTCACCATGCTGAGATCAGACGCACTGTCCGAGTGACTCCATTCACTGTGCCTGAAAGAAAAAAAAATAATAAAACAAATCTGAGGCCATGTGAAAGCATGAGTAGGTGTTTTGTGTGTTTGCATTGTGCCGTTCCAACAGCGCGGTGTCAGAACTGCAACTTTCCAACGCAAACACTGCTGGCAGCTCTCCGTAGTGATCAAATCAGACGTCACAAAGCCCGGCTTGAATCAGCTGTGAAGTTCAGACAAGTTGGAAGGCGCGTAGGCTTGAGGTCGTGCGTGTGTGTGCGTGCATGTGTTTCTGTGCACAAGCCAAAATGAAGGAGCAGGCTTCATGTGCCCACGCCGCAACGACTCCCCGGTCACCACGGTGCCATTCACAGTCAGAGTTTGTGACGGCTGTCAGACGAGCCCCACAGCAGATGCCTTGATGTGCTGATGCAGACAGAATGTTTTCTTCGAGTGTTTTATTTCATCCCAGAGAAAAACAAAGAAAAAGAAAAAAAAAAAAAGGGAACGTCTCTGGGTCCAGTTAGCTCAGCTCAGGCGTCTGTTTCTTACCTTAGCTAGTCATGCATACATGTTGCAGAGCTAAACAGGCGGTAATATCAAAATTAATAGGACAGCAAAACGCAGCGGTAGCTTCAGATTACAGCTTGCTCTGTATCTTATCTCTCCACAGATCCTCCCTGCTGCATGCAAGCTTTCCATTTAATTTCCTGCCTTCTCATTCCATGTTTTTTTTTTGGTTTGTTTTTTTTTCTGCCTGTTTAAAAATAAAAAAGTCTAAACAGAAGCCCTTATCGGTAAATCCATATGTCGTTTCCCTTCGATGGATCATAATCGAAGCAAACATTATCGGAAATGGAAACAGCAGATTTTCCTCCATATCTTCGTTTCTTTTTTTGTTTTGTTTGTTGTTATTTTTTTCTTGTGAACAGCATTCAATAAGCGTTTCAGAACTGATAAGATTTGGCTTATCTTCTAATCTTTTAACTTTTTCTGCTTTAACATAATGTCTGCAATCTACACTCGCCGGCCACTTTATCGGGTACACACACCTTCCTGGAATAAATCCTCTTTTGCCCGCGGAAATGCCTAAAACACTTCCTAATGATTTCAGTCTGTGCTCACGCGGCGCGTCATTGCTGCAGTAGGTAGACTGTGATATAAGATTGATTCTCAGCTGGGACTTTTGCCATGATTTCTTTTAATGTTACATACGTCTATAATTCTCACCTCACTTATTTCTCATCTAAAATAAAAACGGATTCAACCAGACATTTTTTCCAATCTGTAGCTAAATTGTAAAATCTTGCACTTTAACAAAAAAACTACCAGTCATGGGATAGTTTTGCTCTTTATGGGCCATTGTCTTCAAATATAAGAACTGGTTGTGTATGAAACTCCCAGCAGAATAATAACAATTTTTTTTCCAAACACATCTTTGAATTTCAGGCATTACGTATGGAAATGAACTTTATTAAGTCAAGACTAAATGCGGCGTCAAAGTAGACGGGCGACACTGATTGCATAGGAATCTGCGAAGCCATACATTTCAGAAGATATTTCATCTCCCATTCTGGTTCCATTTATTTAAGGTTCTGTATTTGTCCCGGTCCAGCGCTGCTCTCTCCCTTATCGGTCTTCTTGACAGTGATTGATATTTTGTCCCAACCAGAGTATCTACAGGACACCATTAATATGCAGCTCCAACACATCAGCTGGAAAGCTTTATCATTTGTTTCTGAAGATATGCCTGACTTGACACATGCAGACTTCAGTTCATGTCCATCTGCTGCAGCTGTAACAGAGGAGAGAAGCTAACAAAAGCGTAGCATGTCAGCAAAATGCTCTATTCATTCAAAAACAAAGGATAATTGGGCCTCTGAAAATATTTAAAACGCTCTTCCATGCGCAGACCAGACTTGTGGGAAAAAAAAAATGCTCTGAAGCTACAAATTGTAGTTTTTTTGTAAGGACAACAGCACTTGTAAATGTTAGCTAGTAGAGAATTACAGCAACAACCCTCAAACGCATTAGCTATCACATTAAGAAATCTGTGTGAAAACCAAAATGTAGCAAGAAAAATAAGATGTAATTGATGTATTTAGTGAGAACTGCTTTTTATTTTCATTTTCTAAGTGGTTTCTAGAGCTCAAGGAGCAACTTCCACTGTGACTCATGTGTGTGATTTTTAAATGAAGCGCTACCTTGAGGCTGTTTAATGTTTTTTTTTTTTTTTAAACTTGTCTACTGCATTTTCAAATGTTTATGCTGTTTATATAAAGCTGAACCCTTACAATCTGAGAGCTCTTTTTTTTTTTCATTTTCCCGCAATTTCTGACTATTGCACAGTCGGACCTTGGAGAGACGTCTCTGGGACATTCACTGTTCAAACGTGTAGAAACAATATTTGTATCCATTTGCACTCTTTTTTTTTTTTTTTTCAATTCCATGAAACTTTCAATTAGGTTTTAAAACGCTTTATAGCACCGGAACTTCAATTCCAAAGAGATTAAAAGATCTTTCATTTGCTGCAGACACAGAGGACACCACTCTTCTTCTTCTTTTTTTTTTCCATCTGACAGCTGCCTTCAATAAAACTCACCACAATATTTTGATCACCCATCACATTTTGAAAACAATCTAATAACGCCCTGCAACTCAGGAATTAAAGATCAAAATTGCAAACTTCAGTATTAGTATTTTATACGTCCTTCACTTTTTGAGCTCAAACTTCAACAAGTCAATAAATGAAGCAGGAGTTATTATTTATCAAGCAGATGCTTGGTTATTTTTTTTACCTCCATCTTTCAGAGTGGCAGCTGCTTTGTCTGAATGTACCTGTTTGAACTCTGTATTGCAGGTTCTCATCATTTGGAAAATGTCGGATTTTGCCCAATAAAGAATGAATGAGAAAAATCTCACCGTCGGAGAAAGTGCCTGGAAGGGCCGTGAAATGAAATGTCACCAGTCGTGTACTGCAAAAAAGCAACAAGTCATTGTGAGTAAAAAATGAATGCATTCACCCTCCCCCCCCCCCCCCCACCCTCTTTTTCCCCTCCACTTTCCTCCTGCGTAAGTATGGGTGGG
>NW_015116288.1:0-22661 GCF_001443285.1 Poecilia latipinna
TCTTTCTTTCTCTCTTTCTTTCTTTCTTTCTAATCTGTACTTCCATCAGTCTGACCTTTAACCTTTTGGATGATGTCAATTGTCTCGGATGTGAAGACCTGCTGCCAGGAACCTCTCACTAGGTAAATATTACATTAAAATGTGAAAAGCAAGTTCATAACACTTTGTCCAACATCAGTGTCTGCCTCAGAAATAAGACTACTGGAAGAAACAGTCCACTAAAGAAATTCTGCTTAGGACAGTTCAACCTCTTCTATCTGGAAACAGAGAACCAACATTATATTAAATGGATATTACTTAATGCTGGCAGTCTACATTATGCTACATTTACTGTTTTCTGTCTTTTGGATTAACTTTTTTGTTGACTTATTGTTCAAACTTGGCTTAATCCCAACTTTTCCCAACCTACATAAGGGCAAAAGATGATTGTTGTAAATCCTCCTCCTGACCATCATTTTTTTTTCTTTTTTTCACTACAAAAATAATTCATCTCCACTTTTTTTTGCTATTCTTTCCTTCAGTATGTGTTCTTTTTTTAATCAGTCTTGTAAAGCTTCGACCCGTTCACATGCTTATTCACGCTTTTCTGTCTCTGATGGACAAAGCTGAATAGAGGTGGTGTGTATATGTGTGTATGTAGACTTTGTCCATTGTGGTGACTCTAGGAGAAAAGGTCTTAATCTAGCTGCTGCCATTGCCACTGCTGAGACCTCCAGCCCTCCACCTCCCCGCTCTCCCCGACGCCGCGTCCGGCCATCAAGGCCCTGTTGTGTGCAGGCTGGCCAGCCAGATCAGGGTCTGGGGTCCAGAGCTTGGCTTGGATCCTGTCCTCAGCCTCCAGCAACGATGCTCCCTGCAGCCCCCCGGTGGAGCCCCTGTCCTGGCCTAAACTTGGCCTCGAAGCCGCCTTACTGGCTGTGGGTCAGGGCGGATGGAGGGATGGCGGGGGAGAAGAAAGCCTGTGCAGTGGAGTGAGGAGCGGTGGAGAGGCTAACAATGCTATCAGAGAGCAGGCGTCCTCCTCTCGAAAGAACACACAAACAAAATCCGCCCTGTTTGTCTTTATTTATCGCCGCTCTTCACACACAGACGACAACAAAGGGTGACGGCAGAATAAGAGCGAGTGAGAGGGACGAGGACAGCAGAAGGGGAGCGGGAGAAATGGAGCTGCTCAAATGGATGAATGAGGAAAAACAAACGAGCTGGCAAAGTGGAATGTAAAGAAATGAGAAAAGTGTTTAAAAGATGAGCTGAGATTCAGCGGGACGGATAGAAAGAAGGACAGCGGCAGCACGATTTTGGTCGAAGCCTCTTTGACATTGTCAGGCTTCCTGGGTCCCCATGGAAACTAAAAAAATCAGCATGTTTGCTCAAAATACTTTCATCAGTGCCCCGAATCAGAGCCAACAGAAGTATGAGGGATGACGAGAGACCGAATAAAAAAACAAACGCAAATAACAAAGAGCAAAAAGACAGAAGAAAAAAGCAAAAACAAACATAGTGAAAGCTGATTTTTGAATAACCGCTCATTGACCCGTGCTGTTTTGTACACAATCATGTTCAGGAGTTCAGCAAGGTTTTAAGTAGCCATTGCTTTAGGGATCAAACTGTAGAGTAATGATGTTGCCGTGTTTACACGAGGCATTACGGTTATAGCCTTTGGTCCGTTAGAATAAGCTCTGGACAGTTAACAAACACCCGCTTTATTAACTTTTTTTTCCGTAAATAAGTCGCACAAGATCAATGCATTCATGAATAAAAGAAGTAGAGTTTGTTTCACCCTCACCACAGATTGCTCTGTGTCCCAGTTTAACCCATCACTTCAACACAGAACCAGTCACTTCACTTTAATACTGAGTAAACTTGTTTTTCATTTAATGGTTAACTAGTAAGCCAACAGTTAATTGTTTAATAATTTGTGAGGAAGGAAGCAGCATTTTAAAATTTTATGTTTGGTTGGCGGGTTGCACAGTGGCGCAGTTGGTAGCACTGTGGCCTTCCCACAATCCTGAGTTTTATTTCTGGCCCGGCGGTCTAATTGGTTTTTCTAAATTCTCTTTAGGTGTCAGTGTGTGCATGCATGGTTGTCTGTCTCCGTGTTGCCCTGTGATAAACTGGCGACCTGTCCAGGGTGGCCCCGCCTGTCACCCGTTGACAGCACCAGTGCCCCTCCCAACCACAATGGGATAAGGGTGTAAGAAAATGGATGGATGGATGGATGGATGGATGGATGGATGGATGGATGGATGGATGGATGGATTGATTGATTTTTGGTTGGCCTTCATTTATATAGGTTGTCTCATTAAGGTCCTACATCGCTGTCATTTTGTGTGTATAGATGGTGGACCCAAATGCATGAGACAGAGGTTTCAAGTAGATTTAATAAAAAACAGAAACTTTCAAGAAAAACCATGAAGAGCACTGGGAGCCAAGGCAGAGCAAAAAACACAGAACTCAGAAACAAGAGCCTGTTTGTGCCCCTAAACGATTTGAGGGCCACAAACAAGAGGACGATCCTCCGGAGTGATGATTGTTATTGAACTGAGGTTCTAAAAACATTTAAAAACAAGGAGGGAGTGATCATCATCATCAAAGCTGTTCATATAGCAAGAAGTAGCAAGGAGTCACAGCGAAGTCAAAGGAGAAAAGGTGTAGAAGTACTGAGACAGTGAATGGTGGAACAAAATACATGGGCTAACTCACTGATGAGATGTAGGTGTGAGAAGAGAGAGAGAAAAACACGGGGGTGAAGGAGGGCACAATGGGAACTTGGAAATGAATCTCACGTTAAATAACAACTAGACATAAGAAACATAAGTAAACATAATAAACTAGCATCACAGAGAAAGAACTGAACTAAAAACACGTTTAATTTCCCATTTTAATCACACAAGTACCAAATATACTTTAATTTGCAATCAAAAAATAATTCCAAAATTATCTCTAATCTCTCATATTTCTGGAGAACTTCAGAAGTTTGAGTTTTAAAAATTTGAGGGCTGCCTGTCATTCCCTAAGGAAGTATCCAAGTGTCTAAGTCTGGTTTAGCTTGCTTTAAACAGTGCCAATCAGTGCCAAGGAAAATAAATGGTGCGTCTCGATTGGCTGCTTTTCACATAGGGTAAGGTAGATTTGGATCACTTTTTCTCTTAACGAATGAAACAATTTGAAAACTGTATATTTTCAGGTTATGACTGTCTGATATTAAATTTGCTGTATGATCTGTAACATGGCAGTATGACAGTAAAGCTAGCAAAGGAGAAATGAATGTGGCCTGTCAATCCAACAAAACTTATATTTGCAGTGATTTGAGTTTCTCTGTGTTTATTTTTGGTTCTGTTTTATGTGAGTCTCTGTCCTGTCCTCCCTTTATTGGAACGAGGTGTGTCTCATTCCTGTGATTACTATTTAATGTCACATGTTGTCTCTGTCTCTTGTCGAATCCTTGTCGTGTCTACCCTGTCGTATAGTTAATGTTTGTACGTCGTCACAGTAGAACTACCAAGTCCTGTGTCGGCTTCAGCTCTCGTTAGCAGTCTCTTTATTTAGACCAGTTGCTACTAGTGTCTGGCTTAGCTTCTCGCTTACTGTGCTGCCTGATCGTTTGGACTGTTGAGCTGTGTCTTTGGTTTGTTCATCATTAAATTCATCATCTTCACTTTTACCTGGGTCTCTGCGTCTGACTCTCAACCGCAACTCATGACAATATTTTGGTTTCAAATGTCTATTTTCTAATCTCAAACCTTCAAGGTGAATTCATAAATTGTTTCATTTTCTATAAATATATCTAACAATGTGAAGTTTCAAAATGTGTGTTATGTGTCAGATGTCAAGCAGTTGTGGGCTGCTAAGGCATAAGCAAACTAAGGTGTTACTTTGGACACCCAGGGCCCCTACTGACCTGGGTGTCCAAAGTAACACCTTAGTTTGCTTATGCCTTAGACTGGATCTGGCTTTACCAAAAGATTCTTTTCCTGTCTGCATCGTTTATTTTAAATGTTGTGCTTTATATTGCAACATATTTACTACTTCCTTCATTTATTATAAGCAGTATTAAAACTCGAGCAACATTTTTCAGACTTTATATAACACTTTGCAAATAGTGATGGCTTATTTTCCACACTTTGAATGGTTATTGTAAAAAAAAATATATTTTCGCTTATAGCCACTGTGTTCAGACTGTAAATATGACAGAAGGATCCGTTATAAAATCCCTAGTGTCTAACTCACTGTCTTGATCTGATTTGTTAAAGTGTTCTACAAATCTGACATTATAATATTATAGTGTTGTGTTCACTTACTGAGTGTTTTTGTTCCCTCAGGGACTACAACTGCCCACCGAAATCCCAGAATACTGGTGACCCCCTCTAAAAAGTCATATAAACTGCATATTTTAATAGTTCAAATGCCAACACACACAGCGATAACCATCTTAGCACTAAAGCTCACTAGCTTAGCACTAAAGCTAACGTTTACCGTCTTTCTTTTATGAGAATTTCTAGAGGACAAGTAAGTTTTATGACAGGACAATTAGAAGTGTGTTTGGACCAAACTACATCTACTATTCTTTTTACAAAGGAAATGGAAGCAAAGTTTAATCTCAAGGAACATTGTCCTTGAACAGACGAGACCAAAGTAGAGACGCTAGTCCGTAAGTACAGAGCAAAGTTTGGAGAAAAACAGCTGAGCATTGCAGTGCTTCATACCAACTGTTAGGTATGGTGGGGGAGGGCTAGTGATGTAGATAGCAATCATAGAGATGACCATAACTCAACCTGAGCTGGGTTCTAAATAAGATGATGACCCCAGCACAGCAGACAATCCAGAACACAATGGCTATGTGAGAAAAAAACCAAGGTGTTGCAATGACCTCAGCCTGATTGAGACGCATAAAGAGCAATCTCATTGCAATGCTGGGCAGGAAAGTGGGCCCAAATTCCTTCAATAAAAGGAATTTGGGCCCAAATTCACTGACTTTCAAATTATTTAATTAAATTATTTAATTATTTAATTTGAAAATCAGTGAAGGTGAGTTTGAATTAAACCCAAAGAATATAAAGAGCAGGAGAGAGAGAATACCATCGATAATCAGACTGGGAGTTAGAACCAAAGATAAAAAGCAAACAACTGAAAGGCAGAGACCTGCGCCAAGCTGTGATTTTGCAGCAAGAAATAGCTCTTCATCTGCTGTTGAACTCGGCCCTCCACTAGAACAAAGTCATCTCACATCGCATTCACTTCTGCATTTTTCATGTCGGCCTTTTTTTGTCTACATGGAAGAGAACCTCCCTCCCCCTTGCTTTTTTCTCTATCTAACACAGTGGGATAACCCTCCTCAGCCTATACACACACACAGATGAATCCGATTTGACCAAAAAAACAGGATTGATGGAGTCGAACCTAAATACATGTGTATCTGTCAGTGTCTGCTTGTTAGAGATGTCTAGATGGAAATGTTACAGGCGCCGCCCCTCGCCTGCACCTTGATACACACCTCAAACCAGTGTGGGTCGAGAGGTGCTGTGCTGACTCCGCCACCTGCTGTCTGATGGCACATAAACAAACTAAACACACATTTCCTCCTGAGCCGTACCCCATAATCACAGCACCAGTAAAAACCTCACACTCCATTTCCCTTCAGTGCAGGTGACTGCCTGGGCACCGGCTGCTTTAGGAAATTCTGTTTGTGAGCACATTAAAGAAGTTTAGAGACAGCAAAGGAAGTGGAACTACTGGCAGAGAGGAGGAATTGGCATCATAATTAAATCCTCAAAATAAAGTGGAAACCCAGGATGTTGTTAAATGAAACTCAATAAATTTCCAGTGAAGCCACAACTATAAAATGTTCACTTCTACTTGTCTGTTGATGCTTCTAACTTCCTATGATAAATGCCAATGAATTGCTGGAATCTGTAAAAAACAGTAACAACTGCCTATTTTATTTGAGCAAACATTGAATATGCCTTAGATTCATTTAATACTCACAGTGGAAGCCATGTTAGCACACAGAAGGTCACATTCAACATCTTCCTTATCTCGACTCTTGGGGATTTAGCCATGCAGGGTTTGATAGCTAGCATTAGCATTTGATGGCTAACCTCAGCGTTTGATAGGAAGCACCAAGATTTGATGTTTTGAGCTAACTTTTATTTCCCCCTGCCTTGTCTCGTTTTGCCTTGTCTCCTTTCTCCCTTTTTTCTTGTATCTTATGTCAATTCTTTTCCTGTGTTATTGCTTCTTTTATTCTCTTATGTCTAATCATTCAACCAATTGATCAATCAATCAATCTTGATTTACCTGTGATCATGGTGTCAAACCTTTATTGTGTGGTTCCACAATTAAAACCTGCCCACTGTGGAAACACCTCTCATACAAAAAATATTTAATAATTGGAGTTGAAAGTTGACTCTGGAAAACTCTGAAACTTTCACATGACAAACCTTTGGGCACCCTTGCACCAGTGTGCTGCCAGCGATGTTGCAGGTGATGCGACGAACAAACGTTTGTGAAACGGAATGCGCACAGACACGAGGTCCCTTGACCTCTCTCTCACCCTCCATCTTGTTTGTTTACTGGTTTATTTGTTGGAAACAACAACAGGAACCAGGCTGTGTAATTATTCCTCCGTGCTGTAATTATACCCCCAGAACAGTTTGTGTGTGTGCGTGTGTGTGTGTGTGTGTTCCCGTTGCCCAATACACATGTTTTTGTCGATTTGTGTGTGTGTCTCTCGGCACTGCACCCCCATTCTAGCTAGAGCAAGGAGAAGAAGAGGCTGATAAAGAGGGATGAAGGGGAAACAAGCTGAGGTCTTTGTTAGCAAATGACAGCAAATCAACATCAGGGCCGCCCATTTGTTTTAAGCAAGCAGCTCATTTGCTTGTGCGTGAGTGTGTGTACACGCCCAATGAGGGAGTGTGTGTGAAATAGCGACGGGAAGATGTTAGAGACGAAGAGGGAAAATGAGGTAATTGAGAAGTTAATGTGTGCTTGTGTCTCTGGGTCCTTCTCTGGGTAAAACCTGGCAGTCCCCCCAGACTCTCCGTGTTCATTTGTTTCAATTACTGTGAGCAGAAACATGTTTCTGGGAACGTTTCTAACTCCAACTCTGGCCTTTTTTAGGAATCATTTCGCCACAGATACGACAAAATGATTCCTAAAAGAATAATCTACGAAAACAGCCAGTTTTAAATCCCACTCTGGAAGTCATTCATAATCATTATTTAAGTTGAACAACGTTTAACCTGATGTTTAGTTGCTGTTTTTTTTAGTTTAAATACATATTTTACTATATTATAGTTTACAAAAGTATTTTCAATCCCTTGAACTTTTCCACATTTCGTCCCAACCCAAAAGTTTTGAATAATTTATCAGGATTTTATGAAGTGGCTTCAAAGTGAAACAAATCTGTTGTCTGGTGATTAAAAAAAAAAAAAAAAATCACATCCAAAGTTTCCTTTGTCATTCCATATCCACATGTTCCACTAACTCATAACAGATAAGTTAGCATAATTATGCAGATGACACACAGCTCTACCTTACATTATCACCAAGTGATAATGAGACCTGAGAGGCCTCAGGTCTTCTGGTCTGGTCTGCATCCTCAAAATTAGAACCTAACATGGAGAAGCAGCATTCAGTTTTTATGCTTCACTAATCTGGAAAAAAACTGCAAAGCTGCTGAAACACTGCGTTTCTTTACAAAAAAAACAAACAAACACTTTTTTAGAGTGTCTTTGATTAATAATAGCTGGAACATCCTTAGTTTTAGTCTCTATTCTGGGTCATTTATTGTAAGTTTTCATCATGTAATCCTCTTTGAATTGTTTTGCAGCTAAAATATGCCATACAAGTAAATACCTGTCCTTATTTTACTGGATTTTTGGTCAGGGTATCACAGCACAGAGTTGGCCTAAACTTCATTTATTAGGGACTATGCTGTTGGTCAATCACATAAAGTCCCAATAAAATGCATTGAAGTTTAAGGTTTTAATGTGATATGAATATTTTTACAAAGTAAAAAGTTTTCCAAATTCACCCTAAAGCATCACGTTCAATTTTCTGCTGTTTCTCCCCTTAAGTTGTGCCGAGATGTTAGTTTGGCCATCCAGCTGAATGTGATTCATTATTAATGTGTGAACATGGTCTCCAAGGACCCGCCGTTCATTATTAATGCTCCACAATCTCCTCCTTTCCCTCCAAGGATCTCCCATCTTCCCCCCTTTCCCATCCAGCCACTCCTTCTCCAGTCCAACCGTATCAGCTTCCATCTGATCCGCCGTCTGGAGGAAAGCTAATAACAGGTGTGTCTTCATCCTGTCTCCTCCTCATCCTCTCCCGCCATCTTCAAGCTGTTTGCGGTTTCTTTCGGGTCACCAGGGCTCTTTACAAGGTGCTAAATATGATAAATGTGTGCAAGCGGGTGAGCGGACTTCCTCACCCGCTTGCCTGGGTAAGGTGGCAACCTGCAAACTGATCTTGAAGACTTCTTCTGATCATTAACTCCGATATGCACGTGGACATTATCTATAATGTTTGTTTCTAACACCCGCTGTATGCCATTACCACACACATCTGTCCAACATGAACAGCAGCAGCAATAAAAATGGCCATAACTGTGTTTGATTGAACACAGATTCAAGTGTGTGTGATTTTATGATGCAAAGATAATTATCTCCATTTATGAGAGAATGTGGTGCTGATGTTCTTACTCCATGATCAGTTCTGGCTCTTCTATAAATAACACAGAATTAATGGTTTGGTACCCCGAATTAATGCCTTGACCCTCCTAAAAATGGAAAACATAACACGTAGGGGTAGAGATCATAAACATTTATAGATATATCACCTGTATTCTTACATTTAGCATACTAGCAAGAATCTTTTAATCAGACCCTCAAAAGTGAATTAGCCATTACCCTACACTCCGGTGTCAAGCAGATATGCTGTAAAATAAAGCTTCAATATTGAAGTTGAAAAATCCAAGCAAATCTATAGTAATTAAATATACTGTACTTAGTACAAGAAATGTGTTTTTTCATTGTTGCAGCAATGCTTCTTGGGTGCTTTGAGTTTCCTGAAGTCTTCGTCTCATCCTCATTCATGGTGTTTATGGTGCAGTTTCAGCAGCAAAATTACAACTACTGCACACCCAGAGGTGGCTACTTCCTTGTTGCAGGAGGCTAATCCGCGACCTGATTAACGACAGGCCAGCACAGGTAATTGATGCTCGCTTGTGTTAGCTTTCTAGAGACTGGTGACTAGCATGGCTTGGCTGGTCACTCACTGGATTGCTTTCTTCTTCTGCTGGCTGTTAGCACAGATAGACTAGCATTAGGATTGGTTAGCATGCCTAGGTTGGTCACCTGCAACTTTATCAAAAAACATGATTGGCATACCTGTTGTGGACTTCTATTTTCCAAAACCAAAAATTCCAACAGAGGCCATGGGTGATAACAGGTGGTTTGATTTCCGACTTGATTGTTTTGAAAAAATATATATGCTTTATTTCTTGTAAAAAATAGAAACAAAATAATTACTATAAATGTCTTACAACTTAATTGAAAACGAAAATAATCTGAATTACTCAAATTAATGGGAGGGTATAACAATTACCAACATAATCTAAACAATTCTGAATATAAAAATTAATTGCAAATTTTGGGTCTAAAATATTTTCTAATTGCCCAAAGGAGAAAACTAAATTGGTAGAAATTACAATCCACAAAATTTAACATAAATGGCCACAACAATACCAATCTGTAAGTGACACACATTGACATGTTTGTTTCACAGAGTTTACTATAATCCAATGTGACACCAAGGACAGGCATTCTGCATTATACAGAGCAGAAGTTGGTTTCTGATTGAGTCTTCCTATTTGGCAAATGGATAAAGAGCGAGTCAGGATTGCTTAGTTACTGGTGTCAGCCTATCGTGACACCAGTAACGATAGGCTGGTGTCTTTGTTGCCTCCTGCAACAAAGAAGGTGAACGATAGGCGCTATTGTATCTGGACAATCTGAGCAACCGCCTTACCATTTTCATCTTCTTCACACTGAAGGTTTGCTTGTTATTCATTGCTGATAAACATGTCACACCACAGAAAGTTACAGCTCACACAATGGTCTTGTAGATTTTGGTCTTGAGAATTTTGGCATCCTCTTATCTCTCAGTGCCTTGGTGACTTGTCGCTATTAAAGCCACAGCACATTGGCTCACACCCAGTCATCGGACACTGTGTATGCTTCCAAGGTGACCAGCAAGTTCAGGTATTTGAACTCTGTGGTCTCGACTAGCTCCTGTCCTCCCATCTTGATTGTGTAAATGGAGGCCGAAAGCAATGTTAATCAGTTTTGGCAACGTTCAATCACTAGTTCAACTATAAACACAATCTACTATGTCTTTGTTGCAACAAATGACGGTTAAACAGTGAGCTGCCGTCGTATGGGACCAAGCTGGTGATCAGAATGGTGAGGTGTGGTTGTGTAATTTAGGATTATTGGCTATTTATTTACAGAGATGTATCATACAATAAAAAAGTCATAAGGTGCAAAAACCAAAGAACAAACAAACAGAAAACAGTCATAGACAGTCATGTGAAAAATGACATGAAAGTTACATGAAACATCAGATTTCAGATCTGGATCAGTTGTGCTTTAAGCTTTTGACTCACAACATCACACAGGATGTTTTTAGGTTTCTGTCCATTTTTCAAAAATCTGTATGTATGCAGCACACAATCAGAAAACAACAGTAATTATGAGGTTAGAGGGCAGTTTGCTGTGAGAGTGTGTCTCGAGTATGTGCGTGCGAGCATTTGTGTGGCAGGAACAGACGGTGCTGTGGCCTTTTGCTGGCACATGAGTGTACTCAGGTGCAAGGAAGTGAGTGTATGTGTGGAGACAGTTATTTTATCCTCAAGTGCATCAAGGAAGGCAGCCCTGGGTGTTTTCTTTTGTCAGGAGCTAGTGTGTGCACGTGCAGGGGTGTGTGTAGAAACAATAGTTTAACTACTGTTCCTAAAATAGTCTTTTCAACCAAAATGCTTCATACCATTTGCTTTTGCAAATTTCAACTTCTGAATTCCAAACCAGTCCTGCTGATTCACCACAAAACTCTTTACAGTACTTCTTAATGTATTCAATCACCAATTCACCTATAAATACAACAAGGACCAACATGTCTTCCTGACGAAGTGCTTTTAAATGTGCATTAGGTTACTGATAATGAAAGCAATGCTGAAATTAATCAGTAGTCGGTTTCTGTTTTCAAGAAAAATGTCAGTGGATAAATTTAGAGATAAAACTACAATAATACATATATATATATATATATATATATATATATATATATATATATATATATATATATATATATATATGTTGTCCAACATTTAGTATTGTATGTTGTCTGCAGATGCTTTCTCTTTCAAAAAATTCAAGTCATTTTTTTTTAAACGACCAATTAAATGTGATCTATAAATCAAGCTAATGGCTGCTTCTACTTAACATCTTCACCTAATAAAACCCCAGTCAGTGTGTGTCAAAGAGATCTTAAATCCTGTAATTCCAAGGTGTTAAGAGCAAGTAGCAATGCAAGCACACTTCATGAATATAAATGGTATTCTACTTTTCAGTTCAGGGATGAACTGGAGCAGTTGGTTTTTTGATTTACAGCCCAATAGCTGGAATCCGAAAATACATGACTCTGTCTCTTTAAGAGCTACAGTTACAGGTAAGTTACTGGGTAGCAGAATTCCTTACTGTCAACTTTCTAGCTGGATTTGCATGATGGTGATGAAGATGCAAATGTCTTGCTATTCAGTACTGTAAAATTAGCGAGTATTAGTAAACACTGTTGCCTTGCAGCAAGAAGGTCCTGGGTTCAATTCCCGGCCTGGGGTCTTTTTGCATGGAATTTTCATGTTCTTCCTGTGCATGCGTGGGTTTTCTCCAGGTACTCTGGCTTCCTCCCACAGTCCAAAAACATGGCTGTGAGGTTAATTGGTTTCTCTAAAACTGTCCCTAGGTGTGAGTGTGTGCGTGCATGGTTGTTTGTCCTGTGTGTCTCTGTGTTGCCCTGCTAGACTGGCGACCTGTCCAGGGTGTACCCCGTCTCTCGCCCGGAACGTTAGCTGGAGATAGGCACCAGCACCCCTCCCGGTCCCACTAAGGGTGTAAAGGAAATGGATGGATGGATAGCACAGAGCAGCTAATTACTGTAGCAAGGTAACTGCTACATCTACTTGAGATAAACTTATACTGAATAAAGCTGGAAAACATGGCAGTTTGGAACAAAAGGAGCACATTTAGCCACTTGAAATAAAAGTTTGAAGTTAATCAGCTTGAAGTTGTTTCTTTTCTTTCATATTTCTGTGTTGGGTAATACTGCAACAGATATGAACATACAGGCCTGGAAAGTTGCTTAAAGGTACAGTACTGCAATAAAATAAATGTCATGATATCAGGACAAGCTTTTTCCATAAGTCATGGACTTATGGAAAAACTTCAGGACTAATATTTTAGCCCAAATCCAACTGAGTAGTCTTGGTCCTAGTAAGAGCCCAGATCTGGATCTTAATCAGCTGCTGTCTGCTGACTTGAACCATGCTAAACATACCCCCCTCCCCCCTCAAAACTATGAAAGCTGCATGTGAAGAGGCAGTGAAGCTTTCCTAATCAGAACTAGGTTTATTTTTCTGTACTTTGACGCTCAGCTTTATTTCCTGCAACCAAACTTACTTGAACTTCTTCAAAACCCACAATGAAAAGATGCATCTCAGAACAGGCATGTATTATTTTAATGTTCTCATAAATCTAGTCATTGTGCATTGTTTTCTCATGAATGCCTTAATATGCGACTCTACTCTGCTTCTTATCAGTTTCTTGCTTTAAACACACTTTCTGATATTTTAATTAGTATTCAATCATCTGCTTGGATATCCTTGTGAACTTCATAAATGCCACATATTCAACAAATAACAATTAGGCTTAATTAAAATGATTAAAAACTCTCATCTAATCTGTCAATATGGTGTGTTTGTAGCTCACACTCTACAAGTGTGTGTGTGTGTGTGTGTAGGTGTGTGTGCACGTGTGTGTGTGTGTGTGTGTGTGTGTGTGTGTGTGTGTGGGTGTTTACTCTTCATGGTTCACGAATCAAGAAGATCACTGCATAAAGACTGTATAATGAGCAGGTCCTTAAGATACACAGACAACCACCCACCCACATATATCCATAGCAAACAAACATGTCCTTAAGACACCCAAAGCTTATCAATAGTTGTTAATTAAATTCTATTAATAAAAGACATACAGAATGCATTGAACTCAGTGTGTTTTTCATCTTGTTTGTCTTTTTTAATGAAAAGATTTCACCTTGGAGGAAGTATGTGTATGCGCAGGTAAGTGTGTACAGTGGTTTGTGTTTAATTACTTCAAAGTAAATACAGATTTGACAAGAGGATAGTTGTAAGGCTTTGAGAATTTCACCAAACCACATACAGAACTCTACGAATGCAAAAACATTGAACAATGGGGAACCTTCCAAGGAAGTAGCTGGTCCACCAAAATGACTTCAAGAGAACCTCACTGACTCATCCAGGAGGTCACAGAAGAGTCATGGCTCCCGCAAGCGCCTTGCTAGCATGTTTGTTTTGGTTGTATTTACCCCTAATGCCCTGTGCTGCAGTCCACTTCCTGCTTTCGGAGCAGTCTCTGGTCTGCTTGACTTTCACATGTTCGAACCACACCAGAGTTCACTTTAATCATACCGAGACCGAGGTTTGTAGCAGGACCAGAGTTTGCTCTTTGGTCCACATCAGAGTTCGATTAGCATTCACACCTCCTCAAACAAACCAAACTTTCTAGGCAAACAGAGTGGAGTTGGATTAAAGCGGACTGAACAGTGCTGGTGTGAATGAACCCTTAAAGAGGACTAGAAGAAGTCTTAAAATAAATCTTTCATTCCCCTGCCGGAAATTAATCTCTAAGTGTTAAACTACAACAAACATATCCGTCTTATCAAAGTCAACCTAAAAGCAGACCTCAAGATGCTAAAGAAAGTCTTCAAAAACTGTAACACTTTATTGAAGGGATATGCATAAGACTGAGATGACATTGTCATAAACATGACATAACATCTGTCATGAACTTAAAGAAGTCTTTATGAATGTTTATGACAGTTGTCATGAAGTGTCATTCGGTAAATAATAACACTTTTAATGCAAAGTTGCTCTAAACGTTGCATTAAAAGTCTATTAAAAGTGCCAACTTTGCATGATTTTGTAAATTATGATAATTTAATGCAAAGTTGGCATTTTTAATGGACTTTCAATGCAACTGTTAGAGCAACTTTGCATTAAAAGTGTCATTATTTACCAATTGACACTTCATGGCAACTGTCATAAACATTCATAAAGACTTCTTTATGTTCATGACAGGTGTTATGTCATGTTTATGACAGTGTCATGTCAGTCTTATGCACACCCCTTCAAATAAAGTGTTACCTCAAAAACCATAAAGTGTCATCACACGACACAGCTGTGTCTCAATAGTTAAATACCTTCTTAAAAATGACCACCTGCCCTATCGTCTATCAGGTTTGTTGCTGGTATTATTGGATCTCAGGAATATTGACCATAGCATACCACTTGAGTGACCAGAGAACTGGGTTGGACTTTCTGGTTGGGTACTTGACTGATTTGAGTCTTATTTAATGGACAGGAACCTCTTTGTGTCAATAGTTTTAATTAGAGTTGACTAAAATCACATGTAGCGTTCCCCAAAGTTCCAAATTGGGGTCCCTCATTATTATGTCAGATTAAAGTACAACAAACAGTAATTATGCAGATGATACACAGATCTACATTACAATGCCACCAGGTGACTATGAACCTATTCAATCATTGAGTAAATCAAATCTATGCATTAATGTACCATAACTATCTTTAGCTGAACAACTGAGCAATGACCTAAAGAGGAATGGTTTAGAGTCAGTCGCAGCTTCAGTTATTACAGATAGAAAGTAGAGATTAGGCCTGAAATCTGGGAATAGTGATGGACTCTGATCTGAACCTTCAGAGTCACATAAAGACAGTTACAAAGTTGGCTTTCTGTCACTTGAAGAACATTTCCATGATTAAAGAACTAATGTCTCAGCAAGATCAAGAGAAACTCATCCATGTGTTTATCTTTAGTCACATTGATTACTGCAGCCTGTTTACACTGGTGTGGTGTAAGGGCTGAACTATTCTCTAGCTCAGAGAATAAACTATAAAATACTGTTGTTAGTTTATAATTCACTGACCGGCTTGGCACCACAATGCATTAAAGATCTGCTGTTGTTGGATCCACCTTCCAGACCTCTCAGGTCTTCTGGTTCTGAAAACATGGAGATGCAACATTCAGCTTCTATGCACCACAAATCTGGAACAAATTTATGGAAAACTGCAAAACAGCCAAAACAATGAGTTCCTTTAAATCAAAACTAAAGCCCACCTGTTAAGAGCTGCTTTAACTGGAACATTTATTTCAGCTTCTTTTTTTTTAACTTTTCTTTAAGTCATTGCAATGCGCTCTTATGTTTTCATCATGTGAAGCTCTTTGAATAGTCATGCTTAATAAGTCGTGTTATAAATAGACAACAGCAGACCCTTGCTCATATGAAAGTAGATATTAATTAAATCCAAAAGATGATGCACAGAAGTGCAGGCGGGAAGTTTTTGCTCTTTGCACACCAGCTATGAGGATAAAGTGTGTCCTATCCTGTTGTGTTCATTATTTTTACTTGGATTCAAAAGAAACATATTAAATTTATCACTTCAGAGTTTTTCCACTTTTTTTTATTTTAGTTCCTTATTTGTTTTTGTTGCTCTACTATTATTTATAAAGCACTACTGTTGTGAGTGCTTTATAAAAATGTCAGCTCTGATGCAGACATGTCTGGAATGTAATCTACCTCTCCAGATCAGTCACTTCTTTATAACATTCACATTCGATCTGACTTGACAAATAAGGACAAATAATTCATTTCTTCCATTTGTCTACATTAGATCATATCCGTCACACCTCCCGTCATTTAAAGTGGTCTTCCTCTCTGTTTTCTATCCCGCTTTCGGGGGGCATATGTCAGGAGGAAGCAAGCATCTGTTCCTTCGGAGGGATTATGTGTCCTGCTCGGCGACGTCCTGCGCCGTCAGTCAAACGGCGGCAGCCTGGCTGTGTAGTGCCTGCTGAAAATTTGGGACATGAACCTACATGGGGGAGGGAGGGAGATTTAATTTGGCTGTTGGCATCTTGGTACAAGCCTCAGCAAATTAGTTGACATTAGCTTTTTTTTCCATAAACATCATTTATTTTGTCTATATGTGGTTTTCCATGAAAATGTAATTATAAATCCTCTAATTAACTCAATTAAAACTTTTAATTGAGTTAATTAGTGAAAGACGAAGACTTAATACGTTTCAGATTAAGATTAATGTGAAAAAATTTTAATTTTCTGTCTGATGCATGATTTTTGCTTTGATTTGACTGTAAAGGGTCACAACAATGAGTATTTTTCTGCTCTATTTTTTTATTTTAGCATTTCAAAGGATTTATGAAGTCATACACAAACGGAGAAGAAGCTTGGTGAGGTAACATCCTGGACAGGTTGCCTTGAACTGCATATTCTGTTGTCTTTCCCATCTTGATATGCCCCTTTATGATACATTTATACTCCATTAGAATTACAATTAAATGTTCCTCAGGTTAAAAGAAGTGAAGCATAAAACATAAAATATTTCATGTTTATTTTTCAAGGACTTGTCAGAGGTTCTAATCATCATGGCTCTGTTGATTGTAAAACAAATAATAATACTGCTTTGATTTGGAAATATTTCACCAAGGAATAAATCTCCATATACTAAAGTTTGAATTTTTCTAAAACTCCCTGTGCAGGGTTGTGTTAATGAGATAGATAATGAATTAATGTAGAGGAATTTTTATCAAGGCTGGCATGAGGAACCAAACGTTTCCTATATTACCGTTATTTATTGATGTGACTGTAACTTTAAATGCCTTCATGGTTAAAGCATGAAAATAAGAACTATGCTACAGCCTGGCAAAGTTGTTAAAAATCAGAAATGTGTTGGTTAAAACCATTTTTCTCTTGATTCTCTCTTTAGCTTTTATTATGATTTTTTCCATTTTTTTACATAAACACTTGTAAAACAAAAATAGTAAAATGGCCTATGCAAAACATGGTCGCAAACACACACACAGCCATGCACACACAATGCACTTTAAGACCTCTTCTGTCCTCAATTTAGACTAAGAATAAACAAGCGCGAGGCAAAAGAAAAGAGTAAATGTGTCATTAATAAAAAGAAAGACGAGCTAATTGTGTTGCATGCTCTGGAAAAATCAAAAATCCATTAGAGGGAGGGAAAAGGACGCGGAACATGGCTTTTTGAAAAACAGATGATGTCTCACAAAAGAAGAAAAACCAAGTGCGCTTTTACCTCTAATTTGCTCCTATATCCTTGATTTAAGATGGTCTTCTTGTGCAGCTCTGTTTGTGTGTGTGCGTGCTTAAATGAGTGTTGTGCTCTGCTTAATGCATGCCAATGAGTCAGGCAACTTTATCTAATCTCCATAAATGGCCATACAGTTCAGGAAGGTCAGCCACACACACATGCGCTCACGCACACAAACACATCCCCGACGAGAGAGAGAGCAGAAGGAGACAATAATTGAGAGAAATTAGAAGAAATGATGGAAGGGACCGGTCGGCAGAAAGAGGAACGGGAGAGACAGAATGGACTCTGGGGTGAAACAATTAGCTCTGTCATTTAGTATTTGTATGGCTTTTCCAGCTCAGAAAGGTCAGAGCGCTCCTACGAATGAGAAATGGTTCTCCCACACAGTGAAGAAAGGCTCATTTCTTCAATTTGTTCTTACAAAACACACAGGAACAGAGGAAACACCTGATTGATTCGTTAGAATATTAAAACTAAATCACAGTAAACAAAGTTTCAATCCCAAACACAATAAGAAGTTATATGTCTCTCAAACAAAACCTGAGATGTTGAATGACTGAATTTATGATTCAAAAAGGTAAACTTCCTGCCGTATTCAGATAAATACAGTTTTTGTTCCAATTCTGACAAGCATCTGACCAAGATGTTTGAAAATCCATTTTCTGTGAAGAACTAGTTCATCGGAACCTCTTTGGGGGTGGCAGTGATTTATATAATTCAGATGTGTCCAAAGTGTGGCCAGAGAGGAGAGATTTAAAATTCAAAAGAGGTACAAACTCAGCACGCCATCACAGGAAGTTGATGTCATTGCATCGACTTTACATTTTAAGATGTTCAAGACCGATCAAATAAAAATACATTCATAGTTAAATTATTTTTTTTATTTTAATTGAAAAATGTCAAGGTTTTGTGGCTTGCAAGTATTTTAATTTCTACCCGCTTTGGACACCAATAATATAAAACTAAGCAGCAGTGAATGGAAGTAGTGTAAATTACTTCCAAGTTTGAATTCATGAAAAGGCTTTCGCCATGATTAACTATTGCAAGAACAGCTGTAATTTCTGAGCATTTCTGGACACCTTCAAAGAGCTGCTTCCAGGAAATGAAGACAAGAAGAAGATCTCCTGTTTTCAGAGCATTCCAGGAAGACTATTATGAAGGAGATGGCTGACATAATCAAAGCAAAAAAATGTTACTGTTGAAAGAACCTATTTTCTTAAGTTAAAGAACAAGTAATTTTGTTTTAGTTTTTCAATCAGCATTTCAGAGTAACAATATACTGACCAGACGTTAAACCCTCTGTTATCTTAGAACAAGTTATCTTTTGTTTTATTCCAATGTACAAACGGTTTGTTCTACTACTTATGGTAGTTATAAGTAGTCCAGTGTGTTTCACTTCATTTGAGGTAAGACAATATCAATAACTCTGTTAGCATTGCATTTGACACTGTAATACTAAATTACATCTATATAATTGTTGCTACTAGTTTCAATTTACTTGAGGTAAAAATTTATATCAATGACACTGTAATGACACTTAATGACTTTGTCATAACTGTTGTAACTTGTTTCACTTTACTTGAGGTAATAGTTAATATTAATGACATTGTAATGACACTTAATGACATATTCATAACTGGTGCTACTTGTTCCACTTTAGTTGATGTAAAAGAAATTGTTAATGAGTCTGTTATTAAATCATTTGACCGTGTAATAAAGCTTAGTGAAATCTTTATTGCTTGTCCTACTTGTTTTTGCTTTATTTCAGGGAGTGGAAATATTAATCATTGTTTTGTTAAAGCTTTTGCTAGTGTAATAATTAAATCATTATGACTATTATTATGACAAATTAAGTAACCCTGAATTTTGAGTTCAATCTTGTCCAGTGTTAGTTGAAACCCCAGCTAGGTTTCGAGAATTCTTTACCTTTTGAAAATAAATGAGAAACATCCAACGTTCCAGTGAAGTCATATGGAGTTCATCTGGATGGTAAACAAACTCATCATGTAAACCTGTGATAGTAAAATGAAATAAACATAGCTTCACATTTGGTCTTTTTAGTGTCTGGATGTCTGAACTTCCAGCGCAGTGATCTTCCTTATTAATTATGTCTCTCCCTCCTTTTTTTGCATTTCATGGTTCTGGTTTTACTGTCTTCTCTCTGCTTTGATTTTGATCCCTGTGTGACACAAGGTTAAAACGAGCCTTAGGGGTGAGTTAGCAATTTGTATGTATGTGTGCACCTTACATGAGTGTGTGCGATGTCACTTTCAGGCCATCTGGAGGCGACACTTAATGGAGAACATTGAATCATCGCCTATATTTGCCTCAACTTAATGTCAGATTTTATCAAACATCTTCAGAATACAATGGAATGTGAAATGTCAATGTGGTTCAAATAAAACCCAAGAAATCTTGAGCATTGAAAAGTTCTTTGAAAGTTGCAATGTGGAGCAACAATTTCTCTTTTATTTTGAATATAAATACAATTTGGAAAAACTTTATGCGAGCATTTTTCTTTAAGATCAAGTGTCCCTGGATTGCCTTAAGGTATGATGTTAACCATTGAAGTAGTTTGGAAGTAAAAGTGATCTTTGTACACCAGCTTTGTATTAAAGTATTTCATAGTTTTTGTAGTGAATTTCTGTGAAGTTATCATTGACTAGTTCCAATTCCTGTTATAGATATATAACAGGAATTGGATATATAACAGGATATATAATTTTTTTTGTCAAAAAAAATTATAAGTCCTTAAAGTGGTTATAAGCTAGCAAGCTATCAATCAAAGTTTATTTGTATAGCACATTTCAGTAACAAGGCAGTTCAAAGAGCTTTACATCATAAAAACACAAAAAATACAAAGTCACCATACAGTCAACAACTAATAAACATTACATTTTGATGAATGACATCATTAAAATCATCAATACATCAAATATGTTGGTGAACGTTTAATTTATTGTGGTTCAAAAGCAACTCTAAATGTGAGGGGTGGGGGGAGTTTAGTCTAATTTCAAAGGAACTCAGTGTTTCAGCCGTTTTGCAGTTTTCTTCTGGGAGTCTGTGGTGCATATAAGCTGAATGCTGCTTCTATGAAGCTATTCATTTCAGCTTTACAATGGATTTTGCCGGTCAGTTGATCAAGAGTCGGTTGTTAACATTTTTTACACAACTTTGAGGAAGGGAAAGCATAAACTCAAAGCACCTTTTGATACTGCTGCTGTTGACAATTTGACACATTGTCCAGACGTTTACTAGAAATAGAGAGGACTGACAGGTAAATGTTAAATTGGAACAACACACTATGTCCAACTGGACAAAACCCAATGCAACAACAATCTACTGTTAGCTTAGAGTTGGAACCCAATTATGCCACAAATCCCCCATTTTAAAAATCTGAATTAAACATTTAAGATTTTCTTCAAGGTTGTTTGGTGGACAATGCAATTTAATTCTGCTCTAGTGCAACACTCTTGCACAAAGCTTTGAGAATTTCCTTAGCTTGGTTGGTCACAGAGGAATTTTACGATTTATCACAAACTTATTATGCCTTCTACAAAGCCTATTGATTTAGAAGAACTACCATACTTGTTGGTCTGTATGTGGAGACCATGGTTGCTGCCTCAGTGGAATCTGAATCAGTAGGGCTGAGTACTTTAGGTGATGTTGTGTATCTACACAACATCACCTGCTGTAAACAGGTTCAACAGAAGATTAAGTGACAAAATATTTCACCAAGGATCAAATTCTGGGTAAAGTAGAGGAGATGAAAAATATTTAAACAGCAGAGTCATGTAAACTTGGATTTTCCGAATAAATATCTTCATTTGAACACTGCATTGTGTCTTTCTTGCTTTATCTAATTTCTATTGTAATTGCGAGGCTTTTCATCTAATCCAACAGTACCATGTTCCTTAGTCAGGTATTTTCCTGCTGCATTTTTGGTAAATGCTATGGATTTTTTTTCTGATTCTATGTAATCTCCCAGAGTTAATTATATTTAAACCCATCATCGTCAACATTTCAGGCTGCCCCGCTTTTATGAGACAAATTTGGATAGATGGGGACATAAGAAATTTATTTATTGAAGCATGCAGCTGATAAAAGGTGAGCGTTGTGAACGGGTGGAGGGGCAGCAAGGCTGGAGGTTTATTTTAGTGTAAAGCTGGCAACCAAATGGAGTGAATAATAGATGTGATTCATCCCCAGTTGATAAAACAGGGGATGGATGGCAGTATAAGAGATATAGAAATATCTCTTGTTCTCGTTACTCTTCGTTTCTAAATGCATCTGTTCATCCTTGTGATTGAGGCCAGATATTCCTTTATTTTAAATCTCTTCAGCCTGCCGCCTGAAAGCTACCATAGAAATAAAATATGCAAAAACATCCAGACATATAACAACGGTCTTTCACTTTTTCTATCTTCATCTTTTATCTTTCTCTTTCATCCCTCGCTTCGTCCCGTTGGGTGCAGGACCGGAGCAGCTGAGCTCCTGCTCTACCAACTGCAGTTGGAAACACAAACACAAACACACACACACACGCATACACACACACACACACACAAGCAACGATCGCATTCATCCACAACACACACATGCAACCTTAACACTTCATGCTCCGCCTGAGATTAATTTTTCTTTTTCTTATTTGTTTGAATCAAGACCCTCAAGAGCCAGAACAAATGGTGACCTTGAGTCACCAAGAGATGAGATACTTGAACTCAGGAGAGAGATGAATCCTCTCAGAGGGGAGGAACCTTGTGGAGAGTTTTCCAGGAGATGGGAGGCAGCCACTTGAGGGTAAATTAAAGCTTTCCAAGGATGCAATGGGGGTTAGGGGAACATTGAGAAAAAGATTGACATTTTGTGTCTAAGTAGACGTACATTGAACTAGCTCTTTTCACTAATCTTGAATTTTTTTTTTTTGTTTAATGTAGATTAATTTGTCCTTAAAACATCAATAAAATCTCTGGAGGAAGCTTAGAATGAGGCAGTGGTTCCTGCTGGTGTAAAAGGTTCTAACTTTTTTATCAATGCATGAAAAGGTAGAGGTTTCTTGTACTTGGAAATTAAAGAAATATATATATATATATATCTGCTCAAAAAAATAAAGGGAACACTCAAATAACACATCCTA
>NW_015116288.1:24123-24728 GCF_001443285.1 Poecilia latipinna
TAGCCAGTCTTGTTGATGATTTGGCTGAGGGGGTTCAGGCCTATGCAGAACAGCAGTGGGGACAGAGCATCTCCTTGGTATATGCCACATTTGATGGACACTTGTGCAAGCGGTTTGCAGTTGGCTTCAAGGGTGGTTTTCCACAGCCCCATCGAGTTTGCTCTTAGAGTCCTATTGATGTTGTACATCTCTAAGCATTCAATGATCCAGGTGTGTGGCATTGAGTGTGGCATTATCTTAGCCGCTATGATGCCTGACATGAGCTTCCATGTTGTAGAGAGACAGGTTATCAGCCGATAGTTGGATGGGACTGAACCCTTTGAGGGGTCCTTCAGTTAACCATTCAGGGTGAGTCCCATTTTGTAGCAGCTGGTTCAGTTGAGCTGCCATTCGCTCATGCAGGGGAGTGAGTTTCTTTAGCCAGTAGGCATGGATCATGTCAGGTTCTGGTGCTGTCCAGTTTTTCATACCCGAGACTCTTTCTTGGACATCTGCCACAGTGATAGTTTGTTCGGGGAGGTTGCTGTGGTCCTCTCGTAGAGAGGTTAGCCACTGTGCATTGCTGTTGTGGGACGCCTCCCTTTCCCATATGCCTTTCCAGTATT
>NW_015116288.1:28991-40402 GCF_001443285.1 Poecilia latipinna
CTCACAATTCTTTCTGCTTGCTTTCCCCCCCACGTGATTTTTCTAATTGTCACCGTCTAGGTCATTACCTTGTCTTTTATGCTTTTCTGAAATTATTTTTTTCAATATGTGGGCTCTTTTTATCCAGCCATGAATTGTGAGCAGGCTCATTTTTCTTTCTAAATGACAGAGTCTGTACAGGAGATGTAAGACTGCTTCAAACCAACTTTCAATTAGTTAATTTGTGTCGCACAGACAATTCAAAAGACCCTTATCTATTTTTATTTTGCTTCCAAGGAGCCATGTTATTTTATTTTATTTTATTTTATTTTATTTTAAAGCAGTTTTGTGGGAAAAAAAAAATTGGGCTTTCAGGGGGTTCTTTCTGACATTGACCACATTTCAAGTCCTTGTACCTCAGCACTTTTGCATGAAAAGGAGGCCTATAATTCAGGAAACACAACAACAAAAAAAGCTGTCTTAAAGAAATAATATGTCATTCAAAGGGCAACCTCTGATTGAAGTCGTTTTATCACTAGGTACTTCATTACAAAAAGCTAATTGTAATAACACATTTAATTATTTCTTGCTCATACAAAAAACAATCCAAGGTTTGGGTCAAGTGGATTAAGAAAAATAATAATCAAAATATGTTGTTTTTGAATTTAGTCTGGAACAAGGATTGACTCGATATAAACGTTCATATCCTCTTATGAAATTGTCTTCTGCTTTCAAATCAAATGTTTTGAGATGCTGAGAGTTTAATCAGAAATGAGGACCTATCAAAAAGACAACATCCCGTCAAGAACCTCGTCACATGTAGGGAAGCACAGCTAACATAGCAGATTTACAGCAGGTGGATGATGGTTGAATTCCTTCTGTAATCATTTTGCGTGTCTGTTTCTATGTGATACATTTTTGTAGACTAAGTTAACAACTAATACGGATGGAAATGTTGGTACCCTTCTGGTAATGACTGAAAACTCCACACAGTGGTCACTGACAGAAGAAGTAAATAAAAATGTACTGAAAACCCAGATGGTTACATATACTTGGTGAAAGACAAGTAGTCAGATTTCTGTGGAAAAGAGACCACATAACGTAAAATGTCTCTTGATAGACTACCTCACATGGCAGATTGTAAAATATTTAAAATTATTTTTTAATTGCGTAGCTATTTACATATGTTTGTTTTTCATTTAAACTGATTTAAACAATTTAATTTTTGTTTAAGGTTTTTTATCGTCTGTGGTCTTCTTGAGAAACAAACTGACTCGTATTTTGTTTTGGACAATCTTTTGTAAGATCAGACTTGCTACTAAACCAGTACAGGTAAAGCTCTGCACTATGGTTCCTGTTAACACATCTCTGTATCTAACTAAAGTGTGTATATTGAAGTTATTGAAACAGTTAAAAAAAAATAAAATAAAATAAAATAATGAAACAGGTCTCAGCAAAAACAACGAGCTAGCTCGATACCTTCCCTTCATTCCCTTCATAAAATTAATATAAAGTAGCTAGCCAGCTTTTATATATATAGACTTTAAAAAGAAAAGCATAGCATTTCTGTTCTTGCTGTCAAATATGAATAAATCACAATAAAATAAACTGCCACTATTTTAATAAAAGAAAAGTAGTCAGATTTTGGTTAAAAAAAGAAATAGCTAACCATGACAATTTGCCATACATAAGGTATTCCTTATGTAACCAACATCATTTAAACTGTTGCCATTTCAAGTATTGTTCCAATTTTTCTGGAAATTAACCAATGAAAATCAGACATTGATTAACCAGAATAATTTATTGAAACAAATTAATGAAACAATCTTGGACAAAACTAACCAGCTAGCTAGTTACTTTTCCTTGCTAGCTAGATTGCTTCGGTGGAGCCCAGATGTTTGTAAAATAGACGCACAGCCTTTTTGCTCTCATTGCTTGACATAAGTCTGAATAAATCCCAAAAGTGTGAACTCTTACTGTTTTGATGAAAGCAGTCCAGAGCTCGCTCAACATAAAATGTCTCAATTTGCCTGAAGAATTAGATGAAATAAAAATTTAAGTACTAGTATTTCATCAACTTTTTGGAACTTTCAGCTTGTGTATTTGTGTTTAAAGGGTTTGGTGTTTCTGATTTTAAACTCATTAGTTATCACTCCATTGTGTCTTTAATTCATGATTTTTATTCATGACTTCCAGCATTCATTTGACTTTGGTTCTGACAGTTTTTAAAAACGATTTCTACAGACTGATCCAGAGACAGAGCAAGTGATACAAGCAAACACACACATACGCAGGCACACACACGTAAAAAGATGAAAGAACGAATCATTGAAAACTTTCTCAAAAACCACGGGTTGTGTCACAGAGGGAGTGAAGGGATGAAAGGAAAGGAAAAGCACAAATGAAAGAGAAAGGTAGAGCAGCAGGGTGACTGAGTGGCAGTGCAGATCACTTGCCAAGCCACTGTCACTGGCACTTAAGAGCACTGATACACAAACACATGCACGCACACACTGCAGTGTGATAAAATCTAAGACCGTTTGGAAAATTAGCACAAAACAATCAAAATGTCTCATGAGAAAAATGTTTGAAATGGGCCTCTATTCTATTCTTTCTGGTTTCCATGAAGTCCATGTCCTGCCACTCAGACTGAATCGCTCAAAGTGGGTTACCCATGGTGGGCAACTTTGTTCAACTGACTGCGGGTGCCCACATCAAAATGCAGGTTGGAGGTTTGACATTCCTGGAGGCTGTGTCCGTCTAGCCAGTTAGGCAGAGGACAGCCAATAACACACACACACGCACACGCACACGCACACACACACACACACACACACACACACACACACACACACACACACACACACGTGTCTCCTTAGCTATCTGATGAGACTAATGCTGATTCAAGTCAATCGTGAGAAAGAAAAAAAATCTTAAATGTTCCACCTATTACCTGTGTACATGTGTGCTGGTGTTATTTGTGTTTTAACAGTGTGCTGTTTAAACTAGGGGCTTTTTCTTGATGCTTGTCTCAAAGGAGTGTGTGTGCGTAGGCGTGTGTTTGTGTGTGTGTCCTGTAACAGTAATGAAGGGAGATTATCACAGCTGGGCGCCTGCAGACCTCAAGGTTAAAGGAGCACAAAGGCGCAGCTGTAACATTGTGTTGGCAGCGGCATCTATATGTTTTTATTTTAAGGACCGACTTAGATAATAAACTGATGATGAAGCTGATAATTGTGGATGTGGATGTTATTACAAGCTAAATTGAATATTACAATGTAGCGATCTAGAAAAAGTGGAGAGTTAGACGTATTTAGACTTAAAATGTTCAGAAAACAATGCAATAATGGCCACTCACTAGATCCATGGTGTTAATATTAAACTACTGTTTCTTAACAAACCCCTCTAATGATAGTTTGAGTTCAAAAAAATTTAGGATATAAATAATGGGATAAAGTTCTGGAGGGCCCTGTTGCAGTTTTCCTGTTTACACGAAGTCACTTTTCAGTGAAACCAGAATATTTTTGTTGCAGTCCAGTCACTTGTTCACATACCTCTCATATCGGCACTTTCTTTTTTATTTCAAACCTTTTCAGGACCTCTGCAGGTATGACAGCACACATGCACAGAACGAGGATAGCATGGTGTTGTGAGCTACTTAATCCGTTCAACCTGGCGCATTGTCAGTGTTATGAGGACAGAGGGTCAAAAGCACATGCGGGGTAGACAATATGCTAAGGTCACAGTGCCTGGAATGACAACTACAGTTTTTCTTGATGGTTCTGAAGAAACACACAGACAAACAAAGCCTTAGGCCGATCCAGTTTTTGAGGATTTAATTTTAAAGCATATAAAGTATACACATAGTTTTCAATTTCTGTACAAACAAAAATTATATTTGATTAAAAATATATATTTAAAATCTTTTTTCTTTTGATATACATTTTTCCCCAGTAGGAAATAATATATAACCAGCACTTCTGTGTTTAGCTTTGTCTCTTTCTTGGACAGAGCCTTTGGTGGAATTATTGCTAATATTCTGTGTACTCTGTATTTTCATTGCCTTTGAAAGTCTTCCTGGAGCAGCAGTTCTGCTACGATTCTTTCCTACACAATCAGACTGAGATGCTACTCAATAAAAGTATGAGTATTCGTCAAACCTTACCGTCCCTTTTTTGTTTTATCCATGGAAACTTTTGAGTTCAGCCGTGTTTCTTTCATGTATGAAGTCTTTGATGGGTCGAATGTTGACATAAACGTGTGTATAAATGGATGTTGCATTTGATTTGCATTGCCTCTGTGATTTCTTCTGTTTCTTTAGATCTCAAGTCACTGAGTCACTGGTTTTATAGTCAGCTGCTGCTGACTATAAAACCAGGTAATTCAGTTTTTCATTCCTACTATCCAGAACTAGTGTTTACTTGTGAAATTGTTCAAATCCAATAAAAAGAGTCTGTGAATCATTTTTATGATCAAATTACAAACTTTTGAGAGCCTCAGTCAACTTGATGTACTGAACGTCTCTCTTATAGGTTTAGTAATAGTGATGGAAAGATGATAAAAACTTCCAGAAGACTTCTGAAGTAAACACGGTTCTGGTCCTCAACCCTGGAACAGCTCTTGATTGATCATTTATTAATGATCAATCCAGATGTAGATCAATAAATTAATTTACATCTGGCTCTTGAATCGTGGAACAGAACCTGGTTTGCTAAAGCTATAAAGATGGACTTCCACTCTTCCACACTTTGGAAACACATAGAGCCAAGGTATAAAGAAAGTACTTCCTCTGTCAGTTCTTGGGTTTTAATGTACAAATAATCTGATATATAATCCAGGTTTAAACCTACAAACACCTGACAAGTTCCACCAGGCTTAGCACAGCCAACCCTTTGATTGTACTCTGGTCCAACAGAAAATAGACCTAATAACATTCACGACATCTTCTTGAGGAAAACCTGAAGATTATCTTCTGAAATTTGATTAGACTTCTTCCTCCATTCCTGAGGTTAACTTTTATTTCCTTCAACTGAAGGAGGGAGCCTTTCCTTCGTGCTTCAAGTGTATCCTTTATTGTTTATGACTGTTTAGTCAACCTTGCCAAATGGCCCCTGAAGTTTTTAATGTCGCTCATTCAATTAAAGTTCGATGCAGAGCTGAACCTGGGGGTGCAATAAGTCACTAACTGGTATTATACTGCCCTGCTAATTACTGAAGCAATGAACTTTAATTAATATTTCAGCCTGGTGTGTATGTGTTGAAGCATATTTGAGGAAGCCTCTTTACACACTTGAGGCTACCTCTCCTTTATCTCAAGCAATCTCTCTTCTACACGGCGGTGCGAGGTGGGCACTGACATTTTGCCGAGTGTCTGGGTTCACGTGAGAGACAGTGACACGGTGAACTGACGGAGGCTATAGCACTGCTGTTCGTATTAGCATAATTATCAACCTCATCAGGAGAGAAGATCCAACAACACAAATGACAACAATGCTCCTCCGAAACGGCTTGTCCTTCATTTGAATAACTTTTCAAAAGCTGAAGCTATTTTTTGCTTCACCTCCCGTGAAAATATTCCTTAAAAAAACATAGTCAGCAGCTGATCTGTCAAGTAGGACTCCATTATGCCCTGTTAACTGATTGTAGAAAGAATATTAAGGGGACTCAGGTAGGTTTCACCATCAAAAGGGATATAACTAAACATGACTTTTCTCCAGAATGAACAAAGGCTTTAGTTGCTGCTTTTTAAGCTTGATGTTTGCTCATTCTTTTTTTAATTTTAGGTCTGAAATTAGGTATGCACGTGTTAAAAAATTCCAAATTTCACCTAATTTATATTAATTTCTACTTTTGCAGCTAAAACTTATAGTAACTAAAAATTATATAGGACATTAAGAGCATCTACTTATTGGTAAAGCTGGTAGCAATGGCAGGGGTTTATTGAGGACTCAAGCTGGATAAAGGAACAGAAATTGAGAGAGTGAGCACAACACAACAGGGTCCAATCAGCAGAATGAATGGAAGGGGTGAGCAATGGATGATGCAGAGGTTAAACTGAGGAAATTTCTGATTGAGTTCACAGGAAAACAGGGAAGCAAAGACACTAAAACCAGGAAAGAATACAGACCACAAACAGAGAGAGATGAGGTTAAACACAGAGAGACACGCCACATTGATCATCCATAGAAGGACAATATTAAGCTGTTGGCGGCATTTGCTCAGCCGCTGTCTCCCTCCAGGAAGGAGAAACATGTATGAACTGGTTGGTCAGCATTACTTCTGAGCAGGATACTTCTAATTCTGACAATAATCCAGAAATGAAAGAAGGAAATCCTAAAATGCTGGTTAATGTGTTGTTTAAATTACACATATTAGACAACTTCAGAACTGAGGTTCTCTGCTTAGTCACTTGACTGACCTGTTTAGTCAAGTGACAGATCAAGTGACTGACAGTTTTTTTTTTGTTTGTTTGTTTTTTCTGATGTTCTTGTCTAAACATGACGACATCTTGTCAGAATTTATCAGCAGAAAGTTTAGAGTTATCCAGGTTCTAATGTCGGGATGTGTCTGTAGTCTACCTATTGGATTGAATTCATTAGGATGAAAGATTAAACATGACTGAATAAAGTAGAATCTACGCGTGAAAATGTAAAATTTAAAATCAATGACATGCAACAGATTTTACTTAGGGGTATTAAAGTAGGAGAAATGTTAGAGGCTCGTAGGAGATTTGATGGTATTTCAGATATTATTGTTGCTATTACTGTATCTGACCATAACACGCTTTCTTAGACACAATAATTCAACAGACTAAACATAAAGATCATAATGCCCCCCCCCCAGCCCCCAGCTCCCCTTACAGCTGCATCTTCATATTAAATCATCTAAATATGTGTTTTGTTTGCAGATTTTACTTTTGTACATCTTCTACCCACATGACCAGATTTAAAATTTCTGTTAAAGATTTTAAAGCAGCCATTGTATTGTTAAAAGTAAAGAAACAACAAAGGTGGAGTTGGTGTAAAAGTTAGCTGCAGCTTGTGTGTGTTAAGGCTGTATATGTTAGCTACCTACTGGGTTTGCCTTGAGCTAGCAGCGCCCTTCACTTCTCTTTGCCCACAGCTGTGCCGTGTTCGACACTACTGTGAGGCATCAGTCAGGAAGCTGGCCTGATGTGAAGAGGAATTTTTTGGTTCAGGCACAAATACTTTGATTAGCTCCTGGTTTATTTGTTTCCCCCTCTTTTTACCGGGCCTGAAATGTTGTAGCAAAAAAAAAAAAAAAAAAGAAATCAAACCAACCTTTTTCAAAATACTGTAATCAATAATTTAATTTTTCTCATCTGCTACAGCTAGGAAATGGAAACATCAGTGCAGAAGAATAGATTTAAAATAGATGCTGTAGTCTATGTAATTTAATTTCAGTTTAACATTTTAGCTAATAAATTCATCTGAGATTCTAATGTTGCTGAGAACAGCACGCATCACAATGGGCTGTCATTAATAATGTGTCTAAAGCTTTTTATGCGTGAACCACAAAATGAACACATAGATATTTGGGAGAAAATAAAAAAATATCATGGACATGGATTGTAGAATTTTAAAAAAATTCTGAGCAAGAATGTAAAAATCAGAACACAGAAAAAATTATTGATGTCCAGAAATTAACATTATTTTACTAATTAAAATTATGAGTACCACAGCGTTACAATTTTGGCCCTGAAAATTGAACTGAGTCTTTATAGTCTGAGTCTGTCAGACTATAAAGTGTGAAAACTTCCTAAATATCACCGAGCCTTGACTCTGTTCTGGACTTTCTTCATCCTCAGACAGTGTTCGGTCGATTTACTGTACATGCTGGGTCACTGTCATGTTAGAGGCTCACCTCTCTTTTCTTACATAATCCTCAAGTTCCTTCTGATAGACGGGAACATTCCTATTGGTTTCCAGTGATTATATGTAGTCCCTGGTTTTATATTTCATACAGTGGACCCTCACCAGAACTATGATGGCAGTCTTCCTTCTGAAGGCGTTGGACTCTTTGGATCTCACCATGGTTCACTTCAGCAGCCAGAGGCACAACACTAAATATCTGCTTATACAGACAAACCTGTTGTCTGTAAAAATCCCAGTATTGGTATTCATATCATGCACTTCTGATGTAATACATGTGAGATTTAAGACATTTTATTTGGGAATAATAATAATAATGCAGAGGTGTCCTGGTTATTTCCCTCATCAGAAATCAGTTTCTTGAGTTAAAATTAATATTAAATACCAACATGTCCAGATTTGTGTTACACTCTAGCCAGGGGTCAGGGGTCAAGTCTGATCATAATCACAGATGGAGAAATGAAAGTGAGGAATATAACCTGCCTTTGTATTCTGTTGATGTTCCCAACTGCTCTTACACCCCTCCATACACACACACACACACACACACACACACACACACACACACACACACACACACACACACACTGACCTCTGACCTAAAAACATAATTTCCCCTTGTGTGGACCAGGCTACGGTCCCCACAAGGAGCAGTTGGTCCCCACAACGTAGTATGTGTCAGAAAAATTGTCCCTAAGGTATTACAACAAACGCACACACACATACACACGCGCACACACGCACACACACGCACTCCCTTTCTGAGTGCTCACCTTGCCACAAGGCTTTGTCCTCTTACTTCAAGCCAACACTGTTTGTGAGTGTATGAAATTGTTCCAATCAATGATTAATTGTCTCTGTGTGTGTGTGTGTGTGTGTGTGTGTGTGTGGTAAGCATAAAACAAATGTGTATTACTCTGCTCTTCCCTGCTGACTTCTAAGAGAGAATATGCTCACATTAAAGTGAATGAATTCAGTGAAAACAGAAAAAGCCTGAAAGCGATGTGTTTTCTGTTGGAATTCCGTTTGCGAAATGCTCCGGGTCTCTGAAAACTTTCAGACTCACTCTTTCTGCATGTCCTCGAGGATGCAGCTGCAGTCTGATCCTACACCTGCCCTGGACCTTTGGCCCATGAAGTAAAATTTGCTTGGACTGGTATCTGACCTGACAGGAAGTTTGGTTTTGCTCAAAATGCTACAATTTGCTGTACGTTGGATCCAGCTCTGTAACGACTACGTTTACTTCAGGAAACGCCATAAAAGATGATTTTCTTTGTCCAGCAACAACATAAGTATTTCACCAAATTAGCTGTGAGTAGAATCCTTGCTCTGCTGCATTCACTGTACACTGAACTTGATCTGAACTGTCCAGATAGTAGAACAATACCTTCCAAAGCAGTTCTCCGCTGTCCCCTGGGGGCCGCCAACCTGTCTGCAGGTTTTAAGACAACGCTCGCGCTTCCTGTGCCGAAATCACAAGGTTTAACTTACAGTCTCCAAAGTGCACAAGACGTGTAGATTTGCACACACACCCATATAGTCTAGGTGTGGTACGCATCCTTTGACTCTGTTAAACATCAGGAAGGGTATATCTGTCAACTCCTATTATACCGGACCTTGCTGAGGAAGTAACCAGGGCAGTGTGTTCGAAAGCATATTTTTGGGTCTTAAAACGACACAGGCCTCGTTGTAAAAGAAACATTTCTCTGATAAAAGAGAAATGTTTTATCAGATCCAACTTCTGTTTACCAACAAAAACAAAACAACAAAAAAAAGGTACAAAATTGACAGTCTCTTCTCTTTTTAACAGACTGGCAGTGCACCAGCTTTGTGATTAAGCTCTGACGTGCCAGCATATTAAAAATGGAAAAAGGACACACCTCGTCAACAGCATGCAGCATCAAAACAAACAGGAATAACAGTTTGAACCTTCCTCTAAAGTGCTTTACTTACATCCAGCTGCAGAAACTGGAATGTTTCTTCTGCACATTCTGGCCTACCAAGTAAATGTACTCCAATACACTTCAAAATGGGCTGCACAGTGGTGCAGTTGGTAGAGCTGTTGCCTTGCACCAAGAAGGTTCTGGGTTCAAATCCCAGCCTGGATCTTTCTGCATGGAGTTTGCATGTTCTCCCTGTGCATGCATGGGTTCTCTTCAGGTACTCTGGTTTCTTCCCACAGTCCAAAAACATGACTGTCAAGTTGATTGGCCTCTCCAAATTGTCCCTAGGTGTGAGTGTGTGTGCATGGTTGTTTATCCTGTCTGTCTCTGTGTTGCCCTGCAAGAGAAGGCAACCTGTCCAGGGTGTACCTCACCTGGAACATTAGCTGGAGATAGGCACCAGCACCCCACCAAGGGACAGGGATGTAAAGGAAACTACATTTTCTTTTGAATATTTTAGATATGCTCTTCAAACAGTCAAATTTTCCACAAATAAATTACAGTCACATTCAAAGAAAATTTCACAAAAACAGAAATGTGTTGACATTTCAGGTGGGGGTTTAATATAAATTCTGACAAAACCAACAAAATCATACAATATAAACAAACAACACCATAGAAAAAAACAAAACATAATTTCTGGTGAGAACTAAATGGTGGTTGGTTGTATTAACTGTTGAAGCAAAAGTGACCAACCAGCAGTCTGAGACCTTTACAAACTAGAACAGTTCATGACTTAGTTTCAATTTAAAGAGGTTCCTAAAGAAGATGAAGTCGGTTTGTACGGAAAACCATCTACAAGTGGAGGACGTGATTTATGACAACATGGCCAGGTCTGGCAGGTCTGGCAGTTCAGGCAAGCTCACCCTGAAAACATACTGCAGATTTTATGTATTAAAATCATGCTGGATTCATCTTGAAGTGCTGGTACTTCTGAAAAACATTTGCTTTAAAGTTATTTTCATTTATATGTCCAGATTTGTTCATTGTTAAGGAGGTAAGTCGTGCAGCTCTACTTGTATTAGCATTGTGAGCCTTTCTGGAGTTTCTTAGAAAAAAATACTGCTGTTTCTGAAACCAAGCTGGTTTCAATGGATAACCTTTAGACCTCAGGGCTCACTTTCTATCTTCGATGAGCTTGACTCTCTGCAAAACATCTGTCTGAACGCACTATTAGTTTTAACCCATTTGTAGTTTTTCAGAACACATAAAGTTCATCATTTTGTGGATAAGCCTTTGTTTAGATTGAGGTCATTCTCCATTATTTTTACATTTATAATTTTACTTATTGGGGCCTGCCCATAGCAATGCATAAGGAGAGCAGTGACACTGCCTCCATGCATTGCATGGCAGGCACCTATTGTTCTACACCCAATAGAACGCCTCTTTATTATAATCAGTGAGAATGCATTCAATGCATTCTCACTTATAGCGTTTCTGTTTTTCTTAATCAGTGAGAATGCATTCAATGCATTCTCACTTATAGCGTTTCTGTTTTTCTTTATTATCAGTGAGAATGCATTCAATGCATTCTCACTTATAGCGTTTCTGTTTTTCTTTATCAGTGAGAATGCATTCAATGCATTCTCACTTATAG
>NW_015116288.1:44644-44932 GCF_001443285.1 Poecilia latipinna
GGTGGAATTCACTAACTGACATCAGTTGCTAGAGTGTACACTCTAGTAACTGCCGTTTTTGAACTTTTTCTGCTTTTTGACAAACAAAATGATGCTGTTCATACATATTTCACTGTAGAGAAATAATTTATGCATTAAAATGTAGCTACGTGTGTCTACTTTATGGAATTATTACTATTATTGCTATAGCTCTTACTGTTTTCTGTCAAACTTCACTGGAGTACAGCCATGACACACTTTCTCCTATTCTTTCAATGTATTTTTCTCTTGTGCTCTGTTTCTATCTGT
>NW_015116289.1:0-1646 GCF_001443285.1 Poecilia latipinna
AATGAAAATTATTAAATTTGTTTTAATTTATCATCCGATTAATTGATTTATTGTTTATTGTGACAGGCCTACTGACACCTATGGATTAGGTACAAAATGTCACTGAAGTTTATATGTGGGTGAAGGCAAACCAGGAGATACTTTGAAACAATCTAGTCTATGAAAGTTTGCTAAAATATGAGTTTCATTAATTGTAGCTGATGCACCAGTTTTAACTTTTTGCTTTCCATCTGCGGGTATTGTCAGAAGACGAGAAGAGTTCTTTGAACTGACCAAGAACAACCAGTTTGTTTGGGAGGATGACCATCACAGGGACCTCCTCAGGTGAACAACAAGACTGAATTTGAAAGGAGTAAATAAACTATTTACAGCAGGAGGTGGCTAATCTGGGATTAGTTTAGTTATTTCTTATATTGTATCACAATGTAGCCAGAAACCTAGTACATTATGTTTAGGTTTTATGTAAGAATGCAGAATCTGGATTAAATCTATCTGGATTAAATTTTTTCTTAACAGAAAAATCTGATCTGAAAAGTGTACTGTGCATTTGTATTTTTACCCTCTTTTTTCTGATACACCTAATTAAAAATGTAGGTCAAATATTCTTGAAGTTATGTTATACCATCACGTGACAGTGTTTATATTGTGTCCCTTCATCTCCCTCAGGTCAATGCTGATGACTGCATGTGACATCTCTGCCATCACTAAACCCTGGCCGGTTCAAAAAAGGGTAAAAAACAACAATCATCTACTCAGATTTACCTTTGTCTCTTTGTTGTGTTTTATTTTCTTTAGGTCACCTAACATTATTCTAACTGCTGCTTTCTGAATGACAATGGATGAGTTATTCTTTCTCATCATAAGCCTAATATTTATTACGGAAGCACATTGATAAAAAAAAAAAAAAGAAATTCGGGCCTTATCACTTTATAACGTGACACATATCTTGTAAAAACGGGATAATTTTATGTCCAAGAAGCATCTTTAATCTGTTATATTTTTAAAGCTAACATAATAGACATTTCCGACCTGGAATATATTATTCATCTCTGATGTTATGTTGCATGACAATAAATCTGAATCTGAAAAGTTGTTGGCATTATTATCCCAGCTGATGGATCCTTGTAAACCACAACAGCCAAACAGAAAGGCAGGTGCTCTAGGACAAAAAATGAAAGAAAACAGAAAGTGAAAATAATAGCAAATATTGCAAACGTGATAGTTCATTTCTAATCCATTCCAGATGCAAAAAGGTTTTTAAATCTCTCATTACTGAAGTTTCACAATTCAAATAAAGGTTTCACAAAACACACTAGGTTTGAAATATTCTGCTATTGGGGTAGAATAATCTAGTCCAGATTTGAAGTGTCGATGTATGTTCATTTTTAAAGCAGAACAAATGATTTCTTAACACTTATGTTAAGTAAATTTCCATGATTAGTTACTTATTTACAGTCATACATTAAGCATAATTTACATGATTATTATTATTCACCGAATTTAACTTGATTGTACATAATTACAAAAAGGTGACGTGAAAAATAATTAAATTCAAAGCATGATTTATTTTGGAGAGAGGAAGTCTTTTATTTTGGAGAGAGGAAGTCTTTTATTTTGAAAAATGCTTAACAGGATCTAGTTTTGTC